>NC_088362.1:7780267-7815267 GCF_034508935.2 Berghia stephanieae
TCTGTGAAATAAATATATGGAAAGGTTTGTGTGTGTGTGTTTTTTAAAGTAAATAGCAATCAATCCATGTGTGCCAGCAGGAAGAAGTGCTGAAACCTGAAACTAAAATCTCGATACTTTGCCAAACCTGAAAATGTTCCTACGGAAAATGCAGCCTAAACTTTACTCTTATTTCATCACCGTTTTTATACCATTATTAAATGATTACACAGCAAACATATTGACACAATGAGGAAATTTATTCATAATTTATTCAGTGACATTAATAAATAAGGAAAAAAGAATATTAGAAATCACTATTATAGACCTACCATCCCTTCACATTCAAAAAGTGAAATCATAACATAGGAATTCGAGACTAAAAATCGGAATTTGTAATTTTCCTGGCCACAGTCACCACACCACCATGGACAAGCTATTTAGTCGTCTTCTACGATGCACAAGAAAAATGGTTGTCCAATTCTTATTCCCAGAACAGCATGGTGAAGATGATCATATCCTGTTGCATCAAATGTCTGTAGCCTGTACCCTTTGTATTGGAAAATTGAATATCTGTGAACTTTTTTGGTGGTAGAATTGAATCCTTGAAGTCTTTGGGGTTTTTTTTCACCTACCCCCCCCCCCCCTCCCCCTTTTAAAATCATAGTTAATACTTTTGAATTGGAATTTTAGAGACAATGGCAGAATAAGGGGGGGGGGGGGGGTGAAAATCTGAATGAATCTGTTAAAAGCGGAAGGGTTGGCAGGTATGCTACTTGAAGTTGAGAGCTGTCATAAATCAATTTAACTTCTCATGGACTTAACATAAATTGCAGAGCAGCTCTTTAATAACAATAATTCAACAGTTACATTTAGACTGAGTAAGATAATTGAAACAGTAAATTAAGAGAAAGGATAAAAAAGTTAAAAGAATCAATCTCATCCATTTCTTATTGAAACAATTATCCATTGTCCCAGGAAGAGTTATCAAACATACATGTTTCATAAAGGTTAAAAGAAAATACTCACATATCCTGTTTTAGTTGTTCTTTAGCCAAGAATTTAAGATACGCTGTTTCATTGAACTTGGGAATCCACACATCTCCAACTTTTTCATACTTTATTGTTGTCTCAGGTAAGGCTCCTTCCATTTTGTGGCCCTCCCTCTTAGGTCTTATTTCTTTTGATGTTGAATCTTTTAACACAGTAGCTGAAGAGATTTCTTTTCCAGTTCGTAAATCTCTTTTAGTCCGATGCATTTTAAACAAACGTTTTTTTGACGTGACATGAATACATCTGCATTTTCTTTTTAAAAGAAGTATGAGACTTCTTAAGTTCCTATAAATTGAACATAATTCATTAAGAGTTGAATTCTGACTGCAGAACTTTAGGGTGACCTCTACATCATTTATAAATTTTTTTCGACAAATGTCATTGAATATCGTTGTATAGAAGATGTTAATGTCATTAATATTGCTAGAATAGTTTATCTGTTGATATTTTATGCAACATAAGAGATTCAAATCTTTGTGATCTTTTAATCTAATGGAATGTATATACACATTTTCCTTAGACTTACTACCTTTGAAATGAAAAGCATACAGTAAATTTTTATCTTTTTTTATGCTATTTTTTTCATGCATGAAAAACAAATCTCTTTCCTTCCAATGCACATGACATAAGGAAACATTCATTGCGTTTTCTTTTGCTGTACTGGAAAAAGTTATGCCACACCGATGTGTAGAGTTAAATGATGTCAATTCTCCATGAGTACAAAGTTGATAGACAAAATCAGCTGAGTGGTTAACTTCAACGCTGATGTCTTTTGTATTTCCATAAGCACATGTCCATATTAAACACCTTAATTCTGTTTGTATATGGTCCATCAGATTCGATGAATTCGTTACATTACTCATCTCAATTGTTTTGTTTACTGTCTGAAATGAAAATAAAATAAAAACAAATGGTTAATTTTCCTTTGTCTAGAGTTTATTTCAGCAATGTCACACAATTATTGTTCATCTGCCCACCCCCCTTTCCTCTCAAACCCAAATCAAATGGTATGCGAAGAATAAAATGCTTTGAACCTTGATTGAAATCTTATTTGTTATATATTATTATTGAGTCCCGTTCTTAGTCTATTTGACTTTGACCTTAACAATAGGTCCTTTGATTTGAATCAATGTCTAAGCACTCTGGTGGTAAGTCCCTTCGAAGTAACCTTTAATATTTCTCACTGTCCCATTGGGGATAGACTTACAATTTGTAGATAGCATTGCTGTGCAAAAAACATTGTCTTTCTTTTAAAAAAATATTGTACAGATTTTAATGATTCAGGTCACTCATGGTAGCCACTCTGGGTCAGTAGAGCCACATAACCCGACCATCAACAAAAGAAAAGAAAAGGAAAAGACTAGGAGGATCTTCTTCTTCTTCCAGTGTCATCTCATGGGTTGAGGTCGACTTGAAATGACACTCCAATCTTCCCTGTTGACAGCTTGCTGACTGCATTCGGCTGCCGACAATCCTGTCCATGTCCTCACATCATCTATCCAAGTTCTTGCTGGCCTGCCTCTTCCTCTTTTCCCCTCAACTCTACCCTCAAGAATGTCCTTGTTGACAGTTTGATGGCGTCTTAGGTGTCCAAAATACTTAAATTTTCTTGTTTTTATTACTTTCATTAGGGTCGGTATGATATCAAGGATGTCACAGACTTCTTGATTTGTTTTCTTTTCTTTCCAACTGATTTTTCCAAGGCGATGGAAAGTCCACATTTCAAAGGCCTCAATTCTTTTCTCTATTTGTTTGTTCAAGGTCCATGTTTCTGAGCCGTAGAGAAGTGTTGAGTGGACATAACATTTGAGTATTCTTATTCTCGTTTTCATCTGCGTTTGTTGCGAAGTTAAAATGTTATTCAGTTGACTGAACCTCGACTTAGCTATAGCAATCCTGTTTTTCACTTCCAGCTCATTCTTTCCGTTGTTGGTCATTGTCTGTCCAAGATATTTAAAAGAATCTACTTGTTCAATGTTTTGATTATTAATTTGGACTTTTGCCCTTTTTTCAGGCTTCTTTGACATGACCATTACCTTCGTCTTTTGAACATTCATCTCTAGACCCTTTGCTGTACTGTTCAGGTTTACTTGATTTGCAAGGATCTGTAGCATTGTCTCGTTCGATGCCAACAATACTGTATCATCTGCATATCTCAGATTATTTATCCTCCTACCTCCAATAACAATACCTGGAATGTGCTCGGTTTTACGGAAGATAAACTCTGTGTACAGGTTAAATAGATATGGAGAGAGGATACATCCTTGACGAACTCCTCTTTTAATTGGCGTGAAAGGTGACAGATCGCCCTGAATCCTGATGGCTGCTTATTGATGAATAGAAGGAGGATAGAAAGAGGGAATTTGTTGATAAGTTCCCTCAAAGAGGAGAGATCAGGCCACTGCACTGATCAGAAGGAGAGAAAGAAGGAGAAAGGCCACGTTCCATGGCCAACCAATTGTAATGACACAATAAATGGAAATCAAGGTATACGAACACAATACATTTATTACAGAACTAAATTATATGTATAACACAAATAGGAACGGCACAACTCTACTTATCCATCCATTCTTCTTGTCTTTCTCCTGACATCCCCGAATAAGGAACACCACAACAAGAACATAAATATAAAACAGGACCGAAAGGCGGTATTCTGTTCAGCTGGATGAAACTTACAAGCACTGCCACTGGTTTCCTGTGTTTCGCTTATGTGGCACCAGATTACTGAGATTTGAACCCTGATTGGTGAAAAGAGGTGCTCAGAATACCTAGCAACACGAGGGAGGTACTGTCAACTCTGGACTCGTTCAGATTATGTCCTAACAGCCATTTCCAGGACATAACAACCCCCCCCCCCCCCCCCCCTTCTCCTAATAAGGAAAGACCCCCTTTGAGGGTGAAATGAAAAATGAACGAAGACCCAACAAGGGTTAATTGAAAAATAATAATCAATGAGGGGATCTCTAGGGGTCAAGTAAAAATTTCAGAAAGGAACCCTTATGAGGGTAAAATTGAAGTATTGGCCAGAAACCCGTAGACGGTTAAATCAAATGTGATAAACAGATTATCATTATCATGATTATCAAAAATAATCCATTATTTTATAGTGGAGAAATAACATTACATATCAAAATCCCTTGAAAAGAGGAGAGAAAAAAATATATATTAGGGAGGTAAGTGTATTTTACCACATAATAATTAATTAGTCTTAATATAAAGCATGGAACAAAGCATCCGCCAGAAAATTGGTGCCTGGGATGTGACGGACATCTAAGTGGTATCTCTGTAGGGACAGAGACCAGCTCATCAATCTCTGGCTACTGTTTTTCATCCTTGTGAGAAAAGCCAGAGGGATTGTGAGACAACAAGGATGAATGATAAGTAGAGTTGTGTCGTTCCTATTTGTGTTATACATATAATTTAGTTTCTGTAGTAAATGTATCATGTTCATAAATCTTGATTTCCTCCATTTTATTGTTACCATTGTCTGGCCGTGAAACACAGACTCTCTCCTTCCTTCTATTCACTCTGATCTGGCTAGGCCCAGTGCAGTGCCCTGACTTTCCACTACGACTACTACGAGGGAACTTATCAACGAGTTCCCTCTTTCTATCCTCCTTCTCTTTTATTTTGTTGATGTTTCAGGCTATCTGGCTCTACTGACTCTCCGGGAGCAGCCCAAATCGTCACAAGATTCTTGCAGTACCATGTTCTATGGAATCGACACCCACTGCCTCACAACAAATGCAGATGTAAAGGTTATCTCAAATAGGATCATGTATGCATTAAGGCAAAATGACAGTGGGCTTCTACATGACATAAATATATTAAACAAAATCCTATCAGACTGGTGATGGTGTTTAGGCTCTTAGGCAACCATTTTAGGCGAATGTACTTGTTTACAATTAGGCTAAATGACTAAATGAGCTTTTACTTTTAGTATGACAATGACATTCATTTTAGGTGGCTTGCACTATTCATTTCCATCTGTCAGCGCTCTAGTGGGGGGTGACTCATGCTTATTTTGGAAAATATCTGAACCCCTAGGATATAGTCATTTGTAAAAGCAAACAACAAGCCAGCTCCTTTACGTTCAATAGTTGATCCCAGTTGGTTACCTATTTTTCAACACGTTTTCTGCCCTCGTTTTGTTTTTAGTTTTTAAGGGTTTTATGGCACTTGCAACACATTTAGGTTATATCAGCAGCGCCAGTAAAAAGGAAGAAAATGGGATAGTAAAAAGTTCTAGAATTACAATTAAAGCACCCAAGAGAAAGTAAGACAAAGGGGAACTGGGAACAAATAAGGATCAGATGTAGATTCCAAGAACAAACCACCAATGTACTTGAGTTTGAGGTCACCTATAAGTCGCATCCGGACACAAGCACAAAACCCGACAAAGAGGAATACACTCAAATGCTTACATTATACATTAAAAATAACAAATATAATAATACATAACAGAAAGATGATTTACAAGGAAAAAATATCATCTCCCAAAACAATAACTATGCATTTGACTGTTTCCCTCCCAGCTAGGACTCCGGCCAGGACCAGGACAAAACCAAGTAATCTCATTCCAAGACAAAGACAGAAAGCATGTTGGAAAAACAGATATAGGGAGATAGAAGACACATTATGTACCTCCTGCCCACTATGGGAGGTAAGGAACCCCACCCAGTTTTCTGCCCTCAATTTAGTCTTCAGAATGAATCAATATTATCATAAGAACATGTCTTGAGACAGGACGTAGGAGTTGGAGGATAATCTATGAGATGTTTAAGTGATAAAATAGTCCATTGTATACAATACATTGTATAGTTTGGAATACTTTTGGGAGAAATGCATTCTCATTCATTGCACCTTCAAATAGTAGGATTGAGTTGTTCATATTCATACTCATTCAACGTTTAGGTTTCAAACAGATTGCGTTCAGGGCTAAAGTACGAACTTATAATATCCACTTCCAGAATACTGACAATAACTGGCGATAAAAATATCTAGATAGAAATCTAGACTATCTAGGTCTAGTCTAGATTTTCATCTTACCTGGGCATGGGACAGCAGGAAGTTTGCCAACAAAAAGCACCATAAAACCGAGGTATAGGCATAGGGGGGTTCTATGATAAAATACATTGTCATAATCAAGGTAAAGCATACCACATTTAAATAACATTGTTTCAATATCACTTTATTATTGTCGATAAATTGAAATTTGGTTGGAACATGCCTTTTCACTCATTTCCAGTGCCCAACCGAGATGAAAGTCGACAACGTAAACAATGTTCCTGATTAGATTGTGTGACTTATGCAGTAGTCCAAGCGGTTTAAAAATAGGCCGCAGTAAATGATTTCCTCTATTCGCAGTAGGTAGTACTGCAAATGATGATTTCCTCTATTCGCAGTAGTACTAGGAATAGTATATAGATAGCGTTAGAATTCGTTATTCGCAGTAGTAGTAGTAGGAGTAGTTCATTCATTTCAGTTAGGTATTTGCAGTAGTACTGCAAATGCGGGTTCGTTCTGTATTTATTGCAGCAGAGTAGCCTACGAGCCTAGAGCTTCATTGTAAAGAGGATTGGGCGCAAAATCTAAATAAACTACATTATTATTATTATTATTATTATTATTATTATTATTATTATTATTATTATTATTATTATTATTATTTTTTTAATTATTATTATTATTATTATTGTTGTTGTTGTTGTTGTTGTTGTTGTTATTATTATTTTTTTATTATTAAAAAAAAATTACTTTATTTTATTTTTTTAAAATTCATGTTAAAAATTATTACTATTACTATTATTTTGCGTTTCGTTGACGATGACGATGTGTCTGTTTGTTGTGTAGTGATGGTTTTGTTGATGTGGTGGAGGTGACGATGTGGTAGCTGTGCTAATGGTAGTAATGATGATGATGTGATTGTTGTGGTTGTAGTAGTGGTGGTGTTAGCGATGACGAAGAAGAGGATGACAATATAAAGGTGGTGGTGGTTGCTATAGTTTTGAAAATGATGTGGAGGTTGCTGTGGTAGTAGTGGAGGTTGCTGTGGTAGTAGTAGTAATGATGATGTGGTGGCGGCTGTAGTAGTAGAGGTAATTTATTCATGGTAACTTCTATTATTTGCAGGAGCACTGAGATATGAGTATAAGTCGAGCAACGGAGAGAGAGAGAGAGAGAGAGAGAGAGAGAGAGAGAGAGAGAGAGAGAGAGAGAGAGAGAGAGATTCCTGGAACTTTATAAAATATATTTTTAACTAACTGTAAATAATTCAATACACGGGGACGGAACTATTCTCATTAAAGTAATCTGGCAGATAAGCTTCTAGATTTCAAGACGTGAACGAATGAACAAGTTGGAGAGGTGCGGACGGGGAAATTTTGATTCATGGCTTGGATTGCGGGGTGGAGGAGGGTAACAAAAACAAAATAAAACACAATCTTGTCGAGTTTCAGACTTGAAGGAAAAGTTGAAATGTTCAATATCCCAATTCTAAGTCACACAAAATGTTTCAATCATCCCTCATCTTATTTCCTTCTCAAACTAACACAACTTAAAACCCTTCGACAACACGCCATTTTGAACAGAAAATACAGTATTGTGTTCAGTGAGGAGACGACTAATTTTCAGAGATTTGAGAACGTTTCTACAACCGCGAATAGTGATTCCGCCGTGGCCCCAATTCTCTAATAAATATCACATTCGTCTTCAGAGTCCCCACTGGAGAGTCCCCACCATCACAATCTCAATAATGGTCCCCACTGATGAAGCGGCGATGCCGTGAGGCTGGTTCTCGACGGAAGTCGATTCGCGGCTACCCAGTGTCTCATCTTGCTGGTAAGGAAGTCTGGCAACTTATCTCACAGTTTCGAGAAATCGATGTCCCCTCCCCATCGAGGGATTGAATTTGTCCATACCGACTTAATCACGTATGCGCAGCCCTGTACAAAATTCAGGGAAGCTAAGTACAAGGGTTGCCGGGACTTAAATTTCAGTTCTGTTCAAGGTCAAGTCCATAAGATGCAAAAGGCGCACTGTGCCCATCACCGCATCTCTTATAAATAAAACACAGTGCTCTTTCTTGTATCTTTTCAAGTTTATCAAAATTAGTTTTAGAACGGAAATGCCAAGCTAGTGGACAGAAATTGAAATTTGACAATACAAATGAGTGAAATATTGTTAACTTGTTCAATTTTGAAAGGTATTTTCCAAGCCTTTTTAAGACATTTAATTGCTGAGAAGCTTTACGGCAGATGGTTTTAATGTGTTAATCAAATTTTAGTTGGTAGTCTATGTCGATCCCTAGTAATTTTACAACTTCTTCACATGTAGTACTTGCAGTTCCAATATTGAACGTGGTTTTCCTTGTGCGGTGTGTCTTTTTTACGAAACCCGACGAAACCCGCCGAAACCCTGCGAAACCCGCCGAAACCCGCCGAAACCCGCCGAAACCCGACGGAACCCGACGAATCCCGACAAAGTTATGGGAAGTAGGTGGCAGTGGGGAGTGAACCTAGAACTCAGGGAAGTGTACACCACTGGGGAGTGAACCTGGGACTGGGTTTCGGCGGGTTTCGTAAAAAAGAACCAGTGCTTTTTTAAGAAAACCGCCGAAACCCGCCGAAACCCGACAAAACCCGACAATATCCAGCAAAGTTATGGGAAGTAGACAACTCTGGGGAGTGAACCCGAGACTCAGGGAAGTGTACACCAGTCGGGAGTGAACCTGAGACTAAGGTTATCGGCCGGTTTCGGCGGTTTTCGTAAAAAAGAATTAGTGCTTTATTACGAAACCCGCCGAAACCCGCCGAAACCCGCCGAAACCCGACAATATCCGGCAAAGTTATAGGAGTTTGGCAACAGTGGGGGGTGATCCTGGGAGTCAAGGAATTGCACACCAGTGGGGAGTTAACCTGGGACTGTGTAAAAAGGATATCAGTGGGAAATAAACCTGGGACTAAAGGGAGATGGATACCATTGAAAGTTGAAGCCAGATATGGGAGTTGAGTACCAGAGGAGAATGAACCTGACACTATAGAAGGTGGGCGCCAGTGGGGAGTGAACCTGGGACTCAGGGAATTGCTCACCAGTGGGGAGTTAACCTGGGACTGTGTAAAAAGGATATCAGTGGGAAATAAACCTGGGACTAAAGGCAGAAGGATACCATTGAAAGTTGAAGCCGGATATGGGAGTTGAGTACCAGAGGAGAATGAACCTGACACTATAGGAGATGGGCGCCAGTGTGGAGTGAACCTGGGACTCAGGGAAGTGCACACCAATTTGGAGTTAACCTGGGACTGTGTGAGATGGATAACTGTGGGTATCCGAGCCTAACTATAGGAGTTGGGTACCAGAGGAGAATGAACCTGAAACTATAAAAGGTGGGCGCCAGTGGGGAGTGAACCTGGGAGTCAGGGAATTGCACCCCAGTGGGGAGTTAACCTGTGAATATCTAAAAAAGAATATCAGTGGGAAATAAATCCGGCTTCAACTCCCAATGGTATCCATCTCCCTTTAGTCCCAGATTTATTTCCTACTGATATCCTTTATACATATTCCCAGGTTAACTCCCCACTGGTGTGCAATTCCCTGAGTCCCAGGTTCACTCCCCACTGGCGCCCACCCCCTTTTGTGTCAGGTTCATTCTCCTCTGGTACCAAACTCTCATATCCGGCTTCAACTTTCAATGGTATTCATCTCCCTTTAGTCCCAGGTTTATTTCCCACTGATATCCTTTTTACATAGTCCCAGGTTCACTCCCCACTGGCGCCCACCCCTTTTGTGTCAGGTTCATTCTCCTCTGGTACCAAGCTTTCATATCCGGCTTCAACTTTCAATGGTATTCATCTCCCTTTAGTCCCAGGTTTATTTCCACTGATATCCTTTTTACATAGTCCCAGGTTCACTCCCCACTGGCGCCCACCCCCTATAGTGTCAGGTTCATTCTCCTCTGGTACCAAACTCTCATATCCGGCTTCAACTTTCAATGGTATTCATCTCCCTTTAGTCCCAGGTTTATTTCCCACTCATATCCTTTTTACATAGTCCCAGGTTCACTCCCCACTGGCGCCCACCTCCTATAGTGTCAGGTTCATTCTCCTCTGGTACCAAACTCTCATATCCGGCTTCAACTTTCAATGGTATTCATCTCCCTTTAGTCCCAGGTTTATTTCCCACGGATATCCTTTTTACATAGTCCCAGGTTCACTCCCCACTGGCGCCCACCTCCTATAGTGTCAGGTTTCTTTCTCCTCTGGTACCCAACTCCCAAATCCGGCTTTAACTCCCAATGGTATCCACCTCCCTTTAGTCCCAGATTTATTTCCTACTGATATCCTTTTTACATAGTCCCAGGTTCACTCCCCACTGGCGCCCACCCCCTATAGTGTCAGGTTCATTCTCCTCTGGTACCAAACTTTCATATCCGGTTTCAACTTTCAATGGTATCCATGTCCCTTTAGTCCAAGGTTTATTTCCCACTGATATCCTGTTTACATAGTCCCAGGTTCACTCCCCACTGGCGCCCACCCCCTTTTTTGTCAGGTTCATTCTCCTCTGGTACCAAGCTCTCATATCCGGCTTCAACTTTCAATGGTATCCATGTCCCTTTAGTCCAAGGTTTATTTCCCACTGATATCCTGTTTACATAGTCCCAAGTTCACTCCCCACTGGCGCCCACCCCCTATAGTGTCAGGTTCATTCTCCTCTGGTACCAAACTTTCATATCCGGTTTCAACTTTCAATGGTATCCATGTCCCTTTAGTCCAAGGTTTATTTCCCACTGATATCCTGTTTACATAGTCCCAGGTTCACTCCCCACTGGCGCCCACCCCTTTTTTGTCAGGTTCATTCTCTCTGGTACCAAGCTCTCATATCCGGCTTCAACTTTCAATGGTATTCATCTCCCTTTAGTCCCAGGTTTATTTCCCACTGATATCCTTTTTACATAGTCCCAGGTTCACTCCTCACTGGCGCCCACCTCCTATAGTGTCAGGTTTCTTTCTCCTCTGGTACCAAACTCCCAAATCCGGCTTTAACTCCCAATGGTATCCACCTCCCTTTAGTCCCAGATTTATTTCCTACTGATATCCTTTTTACATAGTCCCAGGTTCACTCCCCACTGGCGCCCACCCCCTATAGTGTCAGGTTCATTCTCCTCTGGTACCAAACTTTCATATCCGGTTTCAACTTTCAATGGTATCCATGTTCCTTTAGTCCAAGGTTTATTTCCCACTGATATCCTGTTTACATAGTCCCAGGTTCACTCCCCAGTGGCGCCCACCCCCTATAGTGTCAGGTTCATTCTCCTCTGGTACCAAACTTTCATATCCGGTTTCAACTTTCAATGGTATCCATGTCCCTTTAGTCCAAGGTTTATTTCCCACTGATATCCTGTTTACATAGTCCCAGGTTCACTCCCCACTGGCGCCCACCCCCTTTTTTGTCAGGTTCATTCTCCTCTGGTACCAAGCTCTCATATCCGGCTTCAACTTTCAATGGTATCCATGTCCCTTTAGTCCAAGGTTTATTTCCCACTGATATCCTGTTTACATAGTCCCAAGTTCACTCCCCACTGGCGCCCACCCCCTTATGTCAGGTTCATTCTCCTCTGGTACCAACTTCATATCCGGCTTCAACTTTCAATGGTATCCATTCCCTTTAGTCCAGGTTTATTTCCCACTGATATCCTGTTTACATAGTCCCAGGTTCACTCCCCACTGGCGCCCACCCCTTTTGTCAGGTTCATTCTCCTCTGGTACAACTCTCATATCCGCTTCAAATTTCAATGGTATCATCTCCCTTTAGTCCCAGGTTTATTTCCCACTGATATCCTTTTACAAATCCCAGGTTCACTCCCCACTGGCGCCACTTCCTTTATTCAGGTTCATCTCCCTGGCTACCACTCTCATTACCAGCTTCAATTTTATGGTACCATCCTCCATTTAGTCGGTACCCCACTGTATCCTTTACAATCCAAGGTTAATCCCATGGTGTGCAATTCCCTGAATCCCAGGTTCACTCCCCACTGCGCCCACCTCTATAGTGTCAGTTCATTCTCCTCTGGTACCAAACTCTCATATCGGCTTCAACTTTCAATGGTATCCATCTCCCTTTAGTCCAAGGTTTAATTCCACTGATATCCTTTACATAGTCCCAGGTTACTCCCCACTGGCGCCCATCTCCCTATAGTGTCAGGTTCATTCTCCTCTGGTACCAACTTCTCATATCCGGTCTTCAACTTTCTAATGTATCCATTCTCCCTTTAGTCCAAGGTTTATTTCCCACTGATATCCTGTTTACATAGTCCCAGGTTCACTCCCCACTGGCGCCCACCTCCTATAGTGTCAGGTTCATTCTCCTCTGGTACCAACTCTCATATCCGGCTTCAACTTTCAATGGTATCCATCTCCCTTTAGTCCCAGGTTTATTTCCCACTGATATCCTTTTTACATAGTCCCAAGGTTCACTCCCCACTGGCGCCCACCTCCTATAGTGTCAGGTTCATTCTCCTCTGGTACCAAACTCTCATATCCGGCTTCATACTTTCAATGTATTCCATCTCCCTTTAGTCCAAGGTTTATTTCCACTGATATCCTTTCACATAGTCCCAGGTTCACTCCCCACTGGCGCCCACCCCCTATAGTGTCAGGTTCATTCTCCTCTGGTACCAACTCCCATATCCGGCTTCAACTTCAATGGTATCCATCCTCCCTTTAGTCCCAGTTTATTTCCACTGATATCCTTTTTACATAGTCCCAGGTTCACTCCCCACTGGCGCCCACCTCCTATAGTGTCAGGTTCATTCTCCTCTGGTACCAAACTTCATATCCGGCTTCAACATTTCAATGGTATCCATCTCCCTTATCAGTTTATTCCCACTGATATCTTTTTCACATCAGTAATCCCACTGGTGTCAATTCTGATCCCAGGTTCACTCCCCACTGCGCCCCACCTCCATAGTGTCAGGTTCATTCTCCTCGTTAACCAACTTCTATGTTTCGAACGCAAGGTATCCATTCCCATTAGTCCAAGGTTATCTCCCACTGGTGTACACTTTCCTGAGTCCCAGGTTCACTCCCACTGGCGCCCATCTCTATTTGTCAGGTTCATTCTCCTCTGGTACCAGCGTTCTCATATCCGGCTTCAACTTTCAATGTATCCATCGTCCCTTTAGTCCAGGTTTATTCCCACTGATATCCTTTTACATAGTCCCAGGTTCACTCCCCACTGGCGCCCCCCCTATAGTGTCAGGTTCATTCTCCTCTGGTACCAAGCTCTCATATCCGGCTTCAACTTTCAATGGTATTCATCTCCCTTTAGTCCCAGGTTTATTTCCCACTATATCCTTTTTACATAGTCCCAGGTTCACTCCCCACTGGCGCCCACCCCTATAGTGTCAGGTTCTTTCTCCTCTGGTACCCAAACTCCCAAATCCGGCTTTAACTCCCAATGGTATCCACCTCCCTTTAGTCCCAGATTTATTTCCTACTGATATCCTTTTTACATAGTCCCAGGTTCACTCCCCACTGGCGCCCACCCCCTATAGTGTCAGGTTTCATTTCCTCTCGGTACCAAACTTTCATATCCGGTTTCAACTTTCAATGGTATCCATGTCCCTTTAGTCCAAGTTTATTTCCACTGATATCCTGTTTACATAGTCCCAGGTTCACTCCCCACTGGCGCCCACCCCCTATAGTGTCAGGTTCATTCTCCTCTGGTACCAAACTTTCATATCCGGTTTCAACTTTCAATGGTATCCATGTCCCTTTAGTCCAAGGCTTATTTCCCACTGATATCCTGTTTACATAGTCCCAGGTTCACTCCCCACTGGCGCCCACCCCCTTTTTTGTCAGGTTCATTCTCCTCTGGTACCAAACTCTCATATCCGGCTTCAACTTTCAATGGTATCCATGTCCCTTTAGTCCAAGGTTTATTTCCCACTGATATCCTGTTTACATAGTCCCAAGTTCACTCCCCACTGGAGCCCACCCCCTATAGTGTCAGGTTCATTCTCCTCTGGTACCAAGCTCTCATATCCGGCTTCAACTTTCAATGGTATTCATTCCCTTTAGTCCAGGTTTATTTCCCACTGATATCCTTTTACATAGTCCCAGGTTCACTCCCCACTGGCGCCCACCTCCTATAGTGTCAGGTTTCTTTCTCCTCTGGTACCCAACTCCAAATCCGGCTTTAACTCCCAATGGTATCCACCTCCCTTTAGTCCCAATTTATTTCCTACTGATATCCTTTTTACATAGTCCCAGGTTCACTCCCCACTGGCGCCCACCCCCTATAGTGTCAGTTTCATTCTCCTCTGGTACCAAACTTTCATATCCGGTTTCAACTTTCCAATGGTATCCATGTCCCTTTAGTCCAAGTTTATTTCCACTGATATCCTTTTTACATAGTCCCAGGTTCACTCCCCACTGGCGCCCACCCCCTATAGTGTCAGGTTCATTCTCCTCTGGTACCAAACTTTCATATCCGGTTTCAACTTTCAATGGTATCCATGTCCCTTTAGTCCAAGGTTTATTTCCCACTGATATCCTGTTTACATAGTCCCAGGTTCACTCCCCACTGGCGCCCACCCCCTTTTTGTCAGGTTCATTCTCCTCTGGTACCAACTTCATATCCGGCTTCAACTTTCAATGGTATCCATGTCCCTTTAGTCCAAGGTTTATTTCCCACTGATATCCTGTTTACATAGTCCCAGGTTCACTCCCCACTGGCGCCCACCCCCTTTTTTGTCAGGTTCATTCTCCTCTGGTACCAAGCTCTCATATCCGGCTTCAACTTTCAATGGTATTCATCTCCCTTTAGTCCCAGGTTTATTTCCCACTGATATCCTGTTTACATAGTCCCAAGGTTCACTCCCCACTGGCGCCCACCTCCTTTAGTGTCAGGTTCATTCTCCTCTGGTACCAAACTCTCATACCAGCTTCAAATTTTAATGGTATCCATCTCCCTTTAGTCCCAGGTTTATTTCCCACTGATATCCTTTTTACACAGTCCCAGTTAACTCCCCACTGGTGTGCAATTCCCTGACCATTCACCCCCTGGCGCCCACCTTCTATAGTGTCAGGTTCATTCTCCTCTGGCACCCAACTCCTATATTCCGGCTCGGATACCCACAGTTATCCATCTCCCACAGTCCAAGGTTAACTCCCAATTGGTGTGGACTTCCCTGAGTCCCAGGTTCACTCCCCACTGGCGCCCACCTCCTTTAGTGTCAGGTTCATTCTCCTCTGGTACCAAACTTCATATCCAAGTTCAAATTTTAATGTATCCATCTCCCTTTAGTCCCAGGTTTATTTCCCACTGATATCCTTTTTACACAGTCCCAGGTTAACTCCCCACTGTGTGGCAATCCTGAATCCCAGTTCACTCCCCACTGGCCCACCTTCTATAGTGTCAGGTTCATTCTCCTCTGGCACCAACTCTCATAGTTCGCTCGGATACCCACAGTTATCCATCTCCCACAGTCCAAGGTTAACTTCCCATTGGTAGTTGACTTTCCTAGTCCCAGGTTCACTCCACACTGGCGCCCATCTCCTATAGTGTTGGGTTCATTCTCCTCTGGTACTCAACTCTCATATCCGGCTTCAACTTTCAATGGTACCCATTCCCTTTAGTCCCAGGTTTATTTCCCACTGATATCATTTTTACACAGTCCAGTTAACTACCACTGGTGTGCAATTCCCTGAATCCAGGTTCACTCCCCACTGGCGCCCACCTTCTATTGTGTCAGGTTCATTCTCCTCTGGCACCCAACTCCTATAGTTCGGCTCGATACCTCATTATCCATCTCCCCAGTCAAGGTTTAACTCCTAATTGGTGTCACTTCCCTGAGTCCCAGGTTCACTCCACACTGGCGCCCATCTCCTATAGTGTCGGTTCATTCTCCTCTGGTACTCAACTCCCATATCCGGCTTCAACTTTCAATGGTATCCATCTCCCTTTAGTCCCAGGTTTATTTCCCACTGATATCCTTTTTACACAGTCCCAGGTTAACTCCCCACTGGTGTGCAATTCCCTGAATCCCAGGTTCACTCCCCACTGGCGCCCACCTTCTATAGTGTCAGGTTTATTCTCCTCTGGTACTCAACTCCCATATCCGGCTTCAACATTCAATGGTATCCATCTCCCTTTAGTCCCAGGTTTATTTCCCACTGATATCCTTTTTACACAGTCCCAGGTTAACTCCCCACTGGTGTGCAATTCCCTGACTCCCAGGATCACCCCCCACTGTTGCCAAACTCCCATAACTTTGCCGGATATTGTCGGGTTTCGGCGGGTTTCGGCGGGTTTCGTAATAAAGCACTAATTCTTTTTTACGAAACCCGCCGAAACCGGCCGATAAACTTAGTCTCAGGTTCACTCCCGACTGGTGTACACTTCCCTGAGTCTCGGGTTCACTCCCCACAGTTGTCTACTTCCCATAACTTTGCTGGATATTGTCGGGTTTTGCCGGATTTCGGCGGGTTTCGGCGGGTTTCGTAAAAAAGCACTGGTTCTTTTTTACGAAACCCGCCGAAACCCAGTCCCAGGTTCACTCCCCAATGGTGTACACTTCCCTGAGTTCTAGGTTCACTCCCCACAGCCACCTACTTCCCATAACTTTGTCGGGATTCGTCGGGTTTTATCGGGTTTCGGCGGGTTTCGGCGGGTTTCGGCGGGTTTCGGCGGGTTTCGCAGGGTTTCGGCGGGTTTCGGCGGGTTTCGTAAAAAAGACACACCCTCTTTGTGTGGGTTTTGTGTGTGTTTTCTTATACACGTAAAGGTTACCTGTCACACCACACTAATCGTGTCACTCAAGTCATTAGAGGTGTGGGTTCAGGAGTTGGATTGAGAGAATCAGATGCATGCCGTCATTGCCAAGGAGGCCCTGAGACAATGGACCACATCGTCATCCACTGTCCAGTGACAAGCCTATCAGGAGGCTACGAGACAGCCTATAAGGCAGGAAAAGAATTTGAAGAATGGATTAAAAGATTCAAAATAGAGGTGTAGCCATTCGATACTACTACTACCCAAGTCATTCAATCCTCCCAGTGTTTTTGTATTATATGATATGGAAAACGCGTTGAAATGATGTTGGGTCTGTGATGTCTATAATGTCATGTGGTGGTTTGTTCCATTCACGTATTGTTTGTTCTAGTTCTAGGGAAAAAGCTGTATTTGTATGTGTTTGTTCTTGCAAATGGCTGGTGGAATTTGTTGGTGTCATGAAGTCTGGTCGAGTATCTGTTTTTTGTTTGTTTGTTTGTTTTTTTGTTTTGTTTTTTTTTTGTTTTTTTTTATTGTTGTTGTGAATTGTTATGTTAATGTAGATTGGAATGCTTATGGCTGAGTGTTTGCGTTTGACTGTTTTGTGGAATACGAGTATGCGCGCGTTCTCTCTAAGAGACTGAAACGCTGGCCATCTTAGTGTGTCTAGAGCAGCTGATCTCTTAATGTTTTCAATGGCTTTTATGTCCTTAATTTTTTTATTTTTAATTGAGCTTTATATAGCGCAATATCCACTAAATATGCCCAAAGCGCTTTACAAGGGGTCCCTGACCAACAGCAACATTTATTAACATATAGGACGGGACATGACGCCTGTTAGGCGATATTACAATTTTTCGGACAAAGACAACGCTGTTAACGGCCAGGTACTCATTTTACACCTGAGTACGGTGAGAGAATGTGAGTAAAGAGCCTTTTCCAATGACTCAACTATGCGCCGAGCGCGAGGCTCAACCCAGGACCTTCCGATCCGAAAGCGAGAGTCATACCACTAAACCACATAGCCGCATGTCCTTAATATTATTGAGTTCCCATGCAGTACAAGCATGATTCAAAATAGGTCTCACAAGTTGAATATATGCCTGTGCATTTGTCTTTTCGGGACATTGGTGAAGATTTCTTTTTCGGCTCGAAACGGGGGAACCGTCCATTCTGCGCTTGAGAAGGGTTTCCCCATTCATTTTCTCGAACTTATTAACCCTCCCCTTACCAGCCATTTTCAAAATTTTTCCCAAAACTTCACATCCAACTAACACAAAAATATATTTTTTATCACTCAAACACAATAGCAGTAAAATTCGTGCGATACGTGATTTCTTTAGAAAACCATGCTCTACAACACACTGTTCATTTTCTTTAAATTTTATGATGTACAAAAGACATGTTAATAATAAAAATGTTGGTTGTATCGTAACGAATGTGACGATTTCACTATGGATGGTAAGGAGAGGGTTAAACCCATAGAGAATACAGGACCAGCCAGTTGCAATCTTCTTCCGCCGGAAACCGGAAAGGGGGCGGCATTGTCCCTCACATAACTTACTTGTCATCTTCTTCCAATGCCTGCTCCTTCCATTTTTCTGATGACACCAAGAGTCAATTCTAAGTAATATCATTAGATGTTCTTTTTACCGGTTGGGGCAGATCATCAATCCATGAATAATGTTTTAGACATGACGTAACTATAAAACCGGCCTTGTTGAACGCGTCTTGAGCGCGGATGGTTAGGGTCTTTGAATTGAATTGCGCTGTATACGTCGTTTGGTGTTGAGAGTTAGTAAATTCCCTTCACTCACATTAGATCATCGTACTCAGGTGTAAAACGAGTATCTTCAGATAACAGCGTTGTCTCTGAAAAATATTTTAATATCGCCATACAGGCGTAATGTCTAGTCCTACATGTTAAGTGTTGCTATTGGATTGTGACCTCTTGTAAAGCGGTTTGAACACGTTTAGCGGACACTGCTCTCTATAAAGTATCTAGCGGTATTGTCTTCAGTTTGTTAATTCGCAAATAGATAATGCACCAAAACTTTGTGGTGTTAAATCATACATTACAGTGATAAACAGTTCAAACAATTGAGATTTTGATTTTATTCTCTAAGAAATTGTTTTGAGACGTTTAAGAACGTTTTGGGACGTTTTGAAACGTTTTGAGACGTCTAATATTTTGAATTAAAAGCCTAAATTTAGCCCTTTTTCATATTTCTGACTTTTTAAAAAACAACAATTATACGTGAGCTTGTATATTGCGCAATGTCTATAAATCAAATGTTCTGAAAATGCTTTACGGGCGTCAAGCCAACAGCAACACTTAACATGTAGGATCTAGAAATGACGCCTCTTAGGCCAAAACACAAATTTGTTCGGACCAAGTCAACGCTGTTAACGGCCAGTCAGTCATTTTTCACCTGAGTATGGTGAGAGATTTGGGTAAAAATCCTTGTCCAAGTAGTCAATTATGCGCCACTCGGAAACTCGAACCCAGGACCTTCCCATCCGATTTCGAGTGTCATACCACTTAGCCGCACAAAATTAGCGATTATTAACATCTAAACCATCTCGACATGATACCGTTTTGAGGTGGGGGTCACAAATAAAACTAGCATTTGTGGCCCACTGCGTCAATCTTGTATTCAGTTGGAATGAGTCAGTTGAGCTATATAAGGATATAAAATTGACGTCACTCAGCTCTTTGTCATTGTGATTAGCCAGCCATTTTTATGAGTTGTTCTCTCCCCACTGAATTCTATCAACCATACTATAAACGTTAAAGGTTACACATTGTTTTGTGTTTGGTACGTTGCAAGTCATTAAATTAAACGTATAGAATCAATACAATATTTATAAAACGAAAAGAATATAAAGGAAATAGTGCCAGACAAACCAGAGCGAAAATAACTACTTAAAAATGAATTTAAACATCAGCCTGTCTCGTCTGATATACGCACGGTGAGGTTTTTGGGATTTTCATGATATGTGCGGCTGTGTAGTTAAGTGGTATGGCGGCTATGTGGTCTAGTGGTATGACAACTATGTGGTCAAGTGGTATGACGGATATGTGGTCTAGTTGTATGACGGATGTGTGGTCAAGTGGTATGGCGGTTATGTGGTCATATGGTATGACGGCTATGTGGTCTAGTGGTGTGACGGATATGTGGTCTAGTGGTATGACGGCTATGTGGTCTACTGGTATGACGGATATGTGATCTCGTGGTACGACGGATATGTGGTCTAGTGGTATGACGGATGTGTGGTCTAGTGGTATGACGGCTGTGTGGTCAAGTGGTATGACAACTGTGTGGTCTAGTTGTAAGACGGATATGTGGTCTAGTTGTATGAGGCTGTGTGGTCTAGTGGTATGACGGCTGGGTGGTTTAGTGGTATGACGGATATGTGGTCTAGTGGTATGACGGATATGTGGTCTAGTGGTATGACGGCTGTGTGGTCTAGTGGTATGACGGATATGTGGTCTAGTTGTATGACGGCTGTGTGGTCTAGTGGTATGACGGATATGTGGTCTAGTGGTATGACGGATATGTGGTCTAGTGGTATGACGGCTATGTGGTCTAGTTGTATGACGGATATGTGGTCTACTGGTATGACGGATATGTGGTCTAGTGGTATGACGGCTATGTGGTCTAGTGGTATGACGGATATGTGGTCTACTGGTATGACGGATATGTGGTCTAGTGGTATGGCGGCTGTGTGGTCTAGTGGTATGACGGATATGTGGTCTAGTGGTATGACGGATTTGTGGTCTAGTGGTATGACGGCTGTGTGGTCTAGTGGTATGACGGATATGTGGTCTAGTGGTATGACGGATTTGTGGTCTAGTTGTATGACGGCTGTGTGGTCTAGTTGTATGACGGCTATGTGGTCTAGTGGTATGACGGCTATGTGGTCTAGTGGTATGACGGATATTTGGTCTAGTGGTATGACGGATATGTGGTCTAGTGGTATGACGGATGTGTGGTCTAGTGGTATGACAGCTGTGTGGTCTAGTGGTATGACGGCTATGTGGTCTAGTGGTATGACGGCTATGTGGTCTATAATATAGTCATATAGTCATATAATATATTTTTAAAAAGGTGAGTCCTTAAAGATTCTGTAAACACTTGAGCTTTTATATAGCGCAATATCCACGAAACGTGCTTAAAGGGCTTTATAAGGGTCCCTGACCAACAGCAACACGTAACATATAGAACAAGACATGACGCTTGATATGCGATATTACAATTTTTTCAGACAGAAACAACGCTGTTAACGGCCAGGTACTCATTTTACACATGAGTACGATGACAGAATGTGAGTAAAGAGTCTTTTCCATTGACTCCATTAGCTCGAACCCAGTACCTTCCGACCCGAAAGCGAGTGTCATATCACGAGATCAGCACAAATCACATGTTAAAATAAAGGAGTCCCTCATTGTTTGAAGAGTAATCGGGGTTTGAGCGATTTGTTACACAGATGGAGTTAATTAAAGAATTAAGTCATGTATTTAAGTCATTGAATTGAGGTTTATTTTCAAAACAAGACAACCACAAAAATCAAAAAGTCCCTTTAGACGGTTGATTCCATCCTGTTAAAACAAAGACGAACATCAAATAGTCCATGTCCTTTTAGACACACTCGCCTCTCATTTGGTCTTTTACTGCATCAATTTTGAGTTGAAGAAGAGAAAGAAAAAATCGTTTTTTGGTGATTCTTATGTAAAAATATCTTTAGAATCCATTTTCGTAAGTTTCAAAATTCATAAAAGTGTCTAAAACTCCTAAAATCAACCTTGACTAAGGTAAGGGTAAGGTATAATTAAATATGAATATATTGTTGAAAGTTCCCCAACTTTACCCCTTAGCAACCATAATTACCACTATCGTAATATAGCACAGCTTGGTATCATTGGATACGTCTAAATAAAAATTATACGTAACCGTTATTTTCGTTTCTATCCATAATTGCTTTATAATTTCATAAAATATGTAAAATTAATGAACAAAAATGTTTCTCTCTTATATCTAGATAGTCTTTTTTAAATGTATTTTTTGCGTTTTTCTAAAAACATCATTTTTGACTATCTTTTCTCACTATTTGAAGTTGATCTCAAAAGAATCGGCTGTAATTTTGCCACAATCTTTAATAAATGTATATTTATCACCCGACTAAGAGTCAACATTTTAACCAAGTCACCAACCGAATGGTGGTTTAGAGTATCTAATTTTAAGCAAACAACTACATTTTTGTATATAAACAAGCAAGAAAGATATAATGTTGATTTGTGTAGTATAATGTAGCCACCTTAAAACAAAGAAGAACTAAAGGAATAAGGATTGAAATGATGATGGTGATTTTGTTATGGTAATGTGGCTATTGAGATGATGATCTAGTACTATCCATTGTGGTAATTATGGAGGAGGAGTAGGAGGAGGAGGAGGAGGAGGAGAGTGAAGAAGAAGAAGAAGAAGAAGAAGAAGAAGAAGAAGAAGAAGAAGAAGAAGAAGAAGAAGAAGAAGAAGAAGAAGAAGAAGAAGAAGAAGAAGAAGAAGAAGAAGAAGAAGAAGAAGAAGAAGAAGAAGAAGAAGAAGAAGAAGAAGAAGAAGAAGAAGAAGAAGAAGAAGAAGAGAAGAAGAAGAAGAAGAAGAAGAAGAAGAAGAAGAAGAAGAAGAAGAGAAGAAGAAGAAGAAGAAGAAGAAGAAGAAGAAGAAGAAGAAGAAGAAGAAGAAGAAGAAGAAGAAGAAAGAAGAAGAAGAAAAGAAGAAGAAGAAGAAGAAGAAGAAGAAGAAGAAGAAGAAGAAAAGAAGAAGAAGAAGAAGAAGAAGAAGAAGAAGAAGAAGAAGAAGAAGAAGAAGAAGAAGAAGAAGAAGAAGAAGAAGAAGAAGAAGAAGAAGAAGAAGAAGAAGAAGAAGAAGAAGAAGAAAAAAATAATGATGATGATTATGATGATGCTGAAGATGGTGATGATGATGATGCTGAAGATGGTGATGATGATGATGCTGATGATGATGAAGAAGAAGAAGAAGAAGAAAAAGAAGAAGAACAACAACAATAACAACAACAACAGCGATAGACAAGAAGTAAAGAAAGTAGCAGAAGAATGGAAGCAGTGGGGGATGAACAAGAGAAGTAGGAGAGTATGATGGGGAATAGGAGGAGGAGGAGGAGGAGGAGGAGGAGGAGGAAGAGGAGGAGGGGGAGGAGGAGCCTGGATAAACAGTGCTTGACATTGTTACAAGGCCATCAATAAAATGAGCTATTTATATGCTCTACGCGATAAACGAGTGGTGTCTAGCCAACAGATTTAATGTTATATAAGACAGGGCTTCTGCAAGGCACTTTTTCACAAGAGAATGGTGAGGGAACGTGAGCAAAAAACCTTCACAAGGACTCAACTTTGCCACGCCCACTGCAGGACTCTTCAAAGCTGTTTTAACAAGCTACTGCATGTGGTATCGTACATTTCACAATACAATGGAAATGATAAAGCCAGAGAGATTTGCTGGTTTTAAATAAAGCTCGACTTTGTCGAATATCAATGAGACACACTTAGATAAAGGACAGAAAATTTGGAATCACCAAGAGGTGTTGGCTTTAAGCAAGTTTGCCTTTATCTATAATCAATGCAACACACTTAGATAAAGGATAGAAAATTTGGAATCACCAAGAGATGTTGGCTTTAAACAGAAGATGACGTCGGTGAGTTTTAACCTTATGCGGACTCTACTGTAAATTAACGTAGCCATATGAGTTAGAATAATAGAGGTGCGAAGATAAATTGATGCAAAGCACTTACTGCACATAGCTATGGGCAAGCCGTTGCTTTCGCAAATTTTACAATATCCACAATCCTGTAAGAAAACATTAAAAAAAACAAATTATATATATATATATAGAAAATAATCAAATTATGTCTTCAGCCGAAAACATTGTATGTAAGTGTATATAGCGCATTAATTTGTGTGTGTGTGTGTGTGTGTGTGTGTTTGTGTGTGTGAATACACATTGTTGAACAATGCCATCCGCTCAACTCTCATTCGTCTTCTGTGTCTCATTCTTCCTGTAATGTTGACAAAGGGAAAACGCAACATGTCCACAATATATTTCTAAATTAAATAGAAATCATGTTATTTTTGTTATCTATTTTAGAATTAATAACGTCGTATGTCGTACTTTGATTAAACACAAATTTAAAGCTTTATCTTCGAAAAGGCCCAGGTTTGAGAGTTTTTGACAGGGTGACTGTAAATTTAATCAATTGAAAATTGAAGGACGGGTTTTCTGGCCAAATTTCAAATACATGTTCTTCCATAGTTTGGCAGTTTTGTGGTTTGCCTTGTAATCTGATGGCTACGATATCAAATGACTGGTGAAGACATCACAATAAAAACAAAACCTGAGCTTTTAAAAGGGCAATATCCCGTTAACGTGCTCATGGCGTTTAACAGGTGCGAGAATCATATCACTAAAACAAATAGCAATAGCCGCACTGATTAAACCTAAAATATTTTACCTTCATGGGTGTGGCCAAGTTAACGACAATGCATCTCGGTTACAACGAAGTAAACGGAACTGGTGGTCAAGTCATGTTCGTTATAAAGGAGGTTTCGTTAAACCCGAGACGTCACTATCGATAGTAATATCCAAAGAGAATAACTTCTTAGGTACTTAAACTGTTTTGGAAGAGTTAAATGGATGATCTTCCTTGCAATATTGTACATCGAACAAAACGACACTCGCGGGTCCTGTGCTGCTCAAATTTTGAGATTAAGAAATACAAAACAGAACGAAAATATTTTTGTTTTTTTGGTAATTCTTGAGTAAAATATCTGTAAAATCAAATTTCTTGGAATTCAAAACTCATAAAGGTGTCTAAAACTCCTAAAATTATTGTTGATTAATGTAAGGGTAAAGTAAAATGTGAATAAAATATTGAAAGTGCCCCGGTTTTACCACTTAGCGACCCTAATTTTCATTATCGTAACAAAGCAAATCTTGGTATGATTGGACTCGTCTAAATCGGAACAAAATTTCCGCTATTTTCGTCGTTTCTATCCATAAATGTTTTAAAAGGTCATAAAATATCTAGGTTGATGCACATAATATGTTGCATCTTTTTTGCCTTTTTTAGGCATATAAAATGCATTTTTCTGTTTTTCCAAAAATGTCATTTGACTAACTTTTCTCACTGTTTTAAGGAGATCTCAAAAGGTAACTACCAGAATTTGCTGTAATTTTGCCACACTGTTTAATAGATGTAAATTTATCACCTTAGAAAGAGATTTTCAAATTAGCGGTTTTAGTTTTTGAGTTAGGATAATTTTCTCTGTAATTATCTTCTAAATTCAGAGACCTCGATATAGCCTAATAATGGGACAGTTTGAGGCTCAATATGTAAAAGTATGATAGAAAACTCAAAACCAGCTTCTGTAAGGTGTAAGAGGATGTCCTTAGGAGTTATCATGCCTGATACCAGTCCTTAAACTAGAATACGTTTTGAGATCTACATTTTAACCATGTCACCACATGATGGAAAGACATGATTTTTTTAAAGGTTCAGCGTATCTAATTTTAAGCAAACAACTATATTCATGTATATAAACAAGCAACAAAGATATAATATTGAAGGATGCCATAGCCACCATCACCACCCCTAACCTCTTTATGGACGGGACTAATTGGTTGAGTTAATGGGTCATCTCCCTTCCTTTAGACCCCCCCCCCCCCCCTCCCCTCCCCAACCATTTCGACAGATCCGAGGTCATTGTAACCGAGGTGCATTGTCATTATATCTTTATTATTGTCAATGTGTAGCAGTGTAAGGACTAACTATATTAAGTGGACCAGCTAGCGCAAAGAAATGGCAAAGTTATTTGAGCAATTACCCTCTAATGCCATGCTGGGTGATAATCATGAAGTTAACTTTATTTTTCAGATACAACAACGTTATAAAACATACTTACGGCATCACTGTTGCAACCAGCAACAAGACTGATACTGAGGACCAGGAGGACAAGTGCCATTGCCAGATGCTTTAATGTGGTTGATGGACAAAAATAAATCAGAATTATATAAATATAGAAATGCACCATCTATGAGACCTATTGTCTAGACACGGTATAATTATATGGTTGGAATTTTTTAAAATAGCATCATCAACAACAATAACAAAAACAACAACAACAACAACAAAAAAACAAACAATTTTTTTAATGAGCGTGGTCCACAAAGAGACCCTGACCAACAGCAACACGTAACATGTAGAACGATACATGACGCCTATCAGGTGCTAAAACACCTAATTTAACTCTTTAACTACCAGCCATTTTCAGGATTGTCATCAAAACTTCACATCACTGAAAATAAAAATAGATTCTTCTCTTTTCTTCACTCTAACACAAAAGCAATGAGTCTAAACTATACATGATTTCGTTCTACCAACGATGGTGGACGGGAAGATTAGCAGCTTGGAGTTTCTGTTTTATCTTTAGAGGTCATCTAAAACATTAGAGTAATTTCTCTTCCCCAATGGGTGGTGTTACCCGTTACTCTGGGAAATAACTTTGAACTCAATATCAGTATTTTGCTCTCGTAACGATCGGTTTGTTGGTTGGAAACGGTCGCAGTTTTAATTTTTTTAAATTAATTTTTTAAATGGAATATATTATGGGTCTCTATTTATATTGCCTCTGATTTCATGTCGTGGATTTTACCATTCTAATGCTCGATAACGAAGGCTGCTTGATGAGCCAAGTAGACCTGAAACACGATCAGTACCAGAAGTATTAAGTTGACGGATCCGATAAGAAGAGAGAGGAGAAATAGCAACAATCTAATTTTTGAAACATTAGAATTCAATGAATTAGTCTCCTGGAGTTTTTGGTTGTTTTGTTTTGTTTTTGGGGATTTTTTGATGGTGCTTAAACACTTTTGTTCCTTGCAGCGCCAATAAAAGGAGAATGAGAGGGAGAAAGATGTATATCTGAAGTTAAAGCACCAAACGCTTGTCTTGACAAAGTGCGACTTCTACGAGAAATCTATTTTGTTGCTTGTTTTTCTTTAATATGGATTTTACGGCGCTTGCAACAATGTTACTGTTTGGTCATTTCAGCGCCAGTAAAAAGGGGGATAATAGAGATCTGAAGCACCTAAGAAAAGGAAGACAAGAGGGCCTGGTTCAAATAGAGAACAGATGTTTCCACGAGTAATCCGCCAAATCGCCCATTTTGACATTACCTAAAAGTACTAGCCGGCCCAAGCAAATGTCTTCTTATAAAGGATACACTAAAATTTTATAATAATAATAATAATAATAATAATAGATCTTTATTGTCCACAAATATGGCAATTTGTCATTTAGTTACACTTGTCATAACGTTATATGATAACTATAACATTGAACAGACACCTCACTCCTACCCATTCTCTCTCTCTCTCTCTCTCTCTCTCTCTCTCTCTCTCTCTCTCTCTTCTCTCTTTCTTTCACGCATGCGACATACACAACATCAACATTTTCATTTCATTTTCAATTCGTTACATTCTTGGCAATTCAACACCAAATATTATCATCATTATCAATTGGTCACTTCATCTAGCCTAACATTAAACAAATTAATCAGTCAATCAGTCAACGCATCAATCCTTGGTTTTGCTGTACCATATGAAATATTCAACATTTTTATTGCTGATGGAACGAACGTTGATTTATACTTGTTAGTTCCACATTTAATCTGACAAAAACTTCTCCCAGATGGCAAAATATCAAATTCATGGTATAAAATATGTTTTTTTATTGTTGGTAATTGAGAATGCTTTCCTTTCTATTGCTTTTCCATGAATTCTTTCTACTTCATCAACAGGATGGTTTATTATTTTTGATGCCTCTTTGTAATTCTAAATCATCATACAATGCTTTATATAATATTAAGCGAAGGATAGGTCTTCAATCAACAAATCGCGAAATAAGATGAAATTAGTGGTGCACTTTTGTGTCGGAAGTAAACAAGGCCGCCGCCATTTCGATTTCCTTGAGACAAAAACATTGATACGAACGATTTTTCCGAGGATTTGAAGCAGAACTCTAAACGTTAAAGTTTGAAGTACATACCATTCATTAATACGAACAATCATACAACGTTTAATACGTAAATGAGTGAAACGTTGCCATGAAACAAAAAAATTTTATACATTTAGTAAAAGCTTGAACTTTTATATAGAGAGCAATATCCATTAAACGCGCTTTGCGAGGGTTCCCTGGCCAACAGAACACTTGACATTTAGGACGAGACGTGATGCCTGTTAGGCGATATTACATTTTCTCCCGACAGAAAGAACGCTGTTAACGATCTGGTACTCATTTTACACCTGAGTACGATGATTGAATGTGAGTAACGAGCCTTTTCCACTGACTCAGCTATGCGCCGCTTAGAGCGGGACTCGAACCCAAGACCTCAAGATCCGAAGGGGAGTGTAAAACCACATAGCGGAAAATGAATAACCTTAATAATGTATTAAAGAGAGATAATTTGCAAGGAAAAAAAATCATATCTCTCAAATAATGTACTACTACTATACATTTGACTGCCTCCCTCCCCGCTAAGGATCGACGCTATGCAAGAACAAAAGCAATCTTAATGCAGAACAAACAAAGAAAAAAAAGGCAGAGGACGTCGGGTGCTTGGTATGGGTCGGTCTAGCTGCTCTTCTCTTTATTCTTCGTATTTTGTCAGTGCCCGATGTCTTTGTCCGGAAGACGGTAGAGGATGGCGGTGCCGGGTCGTCGGAGTCAATCTCCGGTGTGGGTTAGCCCAAGATTGGTAATCATGGCTACATTTAAATTTAACTAACTTTCCGACATTTGGAATAAACATGTAGCAGATGCCCTAATTT
This sequence comes from Berghia stephanieae, assembly GCF_034508935.2. Classification (NCBI taxonomy): domain Eukaryota; kingdom Metazoa; phylum Mollusca; class Gastropoda; order Nudibranchia; family Aeolidiidae; genus Berghia; species Berghia stephanieae. Next base: position 7,808,978 of record NC_088362.1, read on the forward strand.
GGCCAACATGTTAAATTCGTGATACGATTTTTTAGGTTTCTTTTTAAATTATTTATTTCTTCAGAATATACTAGATACAGTTTTGGTGGTATCTAATGTTATAGTAATGAGATAAACGTAAAGCAATCTGACAAAACAATGGAAAATCAAACGAAACAAAAAAGACAAGCATAAAATGCGAAGGTATGTTCCATATGGGTGTTATTAACCTATTGTTTCACGTTCACTTCAAAAATAAAATTCAAAGACAAAGTATTTCTCCGCACAATGTTATCTTAAAGAAAGAAAAAACATAGAAAAAGAAAAAAAAAGGATCAAGGTGAAAATGAAAGTTGATAAAACGTACCTTAATATTGAAGACCTGCATGTTTACTTCTAGACTTGGATCAGAAATGTTTACTTCTAGACTTGGATCAGAAATGAAAAGTCACAGAATGTCACGATGATTTATAGGCAAAACGCAGTGAAGATTTTTATCCCTGCCACTACTCTAACTATCCAATCAGACTAGGTCACGTACAGGAAATCATACACTGGCCAATCGTTGAAGACTTCATCACAAGGCATCACTGTTAAGATGCGTGGTTCTATCGCAAAATGTGTTACCCCACTTCTCAAAACGGTATTAAGTCGGGATGAATCAGTTGCTATAAAGTCTAATTAAAGCTAAACTGGTCAAAAATATGAATTATATATTGGTGTTAAGCACTCTGGAATATGATAATCATTCTCCTCAATAAGTATATAAACTCAACGCAAGTCTGAATTTCAGGCTAAAAATTCAGTATTCAGCATCTTAATAATCAACGACTTAATACCGTTTTGACACGTTGGGTCACAAATGTGTTACCCTACTTCTCATGACTGTGATGGAAGAGTGGCGGAGAGATTTGAAAAAATCCGAAGAAAAGTTAGCATTAGATGATGATATGGTGAATTGATACTGAATATCATTTAGTTATGTCAATACAACTGTCATGTAATAATCAATGATTTTGGTATTTTAGTGGATAGAGAGAGAGAGGGAGAGAGAGAGAGAGAGAAAGATAGAGAGAGCAAGAGAGAGAGATAGAGAGAGAGATAGAGAGAGATAGAGAGAGAGAGAGCGAGAGAGAGAGAGAGAGAGAGCGAGAGAGAGATAGAGAGAGAGAGAGAGAGCGATAGAGAGAGATAGAGAGAGAGAGAGATAGTATGTATGTATCTTCTTCATCATCATTGCCGACGTCGTCGTCGCTTCGTCGTCATCATCATCATCATCATCATCATCATCGCCGTTGCTTCTTTTTCTTCTTCTTCTTTTCTTCTTCTTCTTCTTCTTCTTCTTCTTCTTCTTCTTCTTCTTCTTCTTCTTCTTCTCTTCTTCCTCCTTCTCCTCACGACTGGGATGGAAGAGTGGCGGAGAGACTTAATACCGTTTTGACACGTTGGGTCACAAATGTGTTACCCTACTTCTCATGCCTGGGGTGGAAGAGTGGCGGAACGATTTGAAACAATCCGAAAAAAAGTTAGCATTAGATGATGATATGGTGAATTGATACTGATTATCATTCAGTAATGTCAATACAACTGTCATGTAATAATCAATGATTTTGGTATTTTAGTGGAGAGAGAGAGAGAGCGAGAGAGAGAGATAGTATGTATGTATCTTCTTCATCATCATTGCCGACGTCGTTGTTTTCCCTTCATCATTATCATCATCGTTGCTTCTTCTTCTTCTTCTTCTTCTTCTTCTTCTTCTTCTTCTTCTTCTTCTTCTTCTTCTTCTTCTTCTTCTTCTTCTTTCTACTACTTCTACTACTACTACTACTACTACTACTACTACTACTACTACTACTACTACTACTACTACTACTACTACTACTACTACTACTACTACTACTACTACTACTACTACTACTACGACTACTTCATCTTCTCCTTCTCCTCCTCCTACTCCTTCTTCTTCTTCTTCGTCTTCTTCTTCTACCATTGAGGAAATGGCTGCCACTTCTTGTGAAAATGACACCTGCATGTTTAAGACCCCTATCGAATCGTTAAAGTATTTAGCACAATTCATCAATCAAACTAGGTAACCTATTTTCTTATAATTGAGATCGTGAGCTAGAAAACACGAGAAATCACATCCAGATGGTAAATGAATATATATTCTCAAGCAATCTGCGAGGGCCCGGTGGATCCGTGAAGTCTCGGGTTGGATGGTTTGTGACAAGATGAGCTATTTTTTTTTCGATCGATATTCTAAAAACAAAACACTTTCCCATAAATTTAGATATTTGTTGTTTGTTTTTTCTCTCTCTCTTTTGTTTGTTTTTTTTTTCTTCCCTAGAGCACAGTTCTCCTGGAGATGAACTTTGATCCTAGAATTAGAAACCTGATAAGATCCCTCTATGAGAACCAACAATCAGCGGTACAACTAGAAAGCGGAACAACAGAATGGTTCAAAGTTACAAAAGGAGTAAGACAGGGATGTATTCTATCACCCCATTTGTTCAGCATTTACACTGAAGGTATAATGCGAGATGTGGAAAACGATGTCAGGAGAAGTAATTACAACGAACCTAAAATGCAAGGTCTACCCATAAAAGATCTGAGGTACGCAGACGACACTGCACTATTGTCCACAACACCGGGGGGACTAGAGAATCTAATAACATCTGTAAAGGAACATAGCGAGAGCAAAGTCCTTAAGCTGAATATAAAGAAGACCAAAATCATGAATACTGACAAATGCAAAACAGATGCCATCATAAAAATCAATGGAGAAGAAATAGAAAGAGTAAAGAATTTTGAATATCTTGGAGCCAGGATTGAGTACAACGGGAAATCGGCCCCAGAGATCAGGAGGAGACTAGCAATGGCAAGATCAAAGCTAGAAAAGATGAATAATATCTGGAAAGGGCAGTGCATTCAAACAAAAATCAAAATCCTCAAAAGTGTTGTTTTCCCAACTGCAGCATATGGATGCGAAGCATGGACTATCAGCAAAGCAGAGAGCACAAAGATCACAGCTTTTGAAATGGCATGCTACAGAAAAATACTCAGAATATCATGGACTGAAAAACAAACAAACAAAGAAGTCCTGAGAAGGATCGGAATAAAATCACCAATTCTTCTTCAAACTGTAAAGAAATTGAAACTAAACTATTTTGGCCACACGACTCGCCACGAATCATTAGAAAAGCACATTCTGCAGACAAGGGTAGACGGCAAGAGAGGAAGAGGTAGACCAACAAGAAGCTGGGAACAAGATATATGCGAATGGCTGGGAATGACAGCAACTCAAGCAAGTAGACTGGCGGAAAACCGTAATCTGTTTCGCAAGAAAGTTCGGGAAGCAACGTCCTACGCAGGATCAGCTGACTAGATAGATAGATAGAGCACAGTAGTATTAAAAGAATTGATAAAACCTTTGATACCTTTACAAAAAATCGCTCAGAACAGAGCCATTTGGATTTAGTCGTTGTCCGTCAGAGTCGCTGAACCCGTGGAGCCGGAGTTTATCCCGTTTCTTTAGCGTGAAAGGACAATAACAACTGTTTGGATAGGTCTGACGCTTGTCTTTTCGGTCAGATCATACAGACCCAGCTGCCCAATCACTACTGGGTGGCCAAGGGAGTCAGAAAAATATGTCGACTGAAGCCGGGGCCAATTACAGTCCCTTTGCTTGTGAAACTTGAGCCATCTGGACCTCCTATAAATCGATTTTTAAAAAATCTTTTCTTTTTATTGACTTTATTTCTATGTTTAACTGTCCTCATTTATATTCCATTAGTTGTTTATTTTTTAGATTGTTATTGTAAAGCCGGAGTTTAACCCGGTTTCTATAACGTGAAACGGACAATAGACATTGCTTGCTACCCTTTAAGTATGACGCTAATCTACCGCAAAGTACTTTCTAGCAGACCCAGCAAACCAATCACTGCTGGATGGATTGGGCGGGGATAAATAACCTCTAAAAAACTCGACTTCACCCGAAATCAAAGTCAGTCCTTTTGCCTGTGAAGCGAGCGCTCTACCAACCTTTAAATCCCTGGTTTGAAAGTTTTTGTCAAGATGACGGTCATTTGAAGGACGAGTTTTCTTGACAAATTTTTAAATACATGTTTTTCCAGAATACGACAGTTACCTGGTTAATTATATTATTATTATTATTATTATTATTATTATTATTATTATTATTATTATTATTATTATTATTATTATTATTATTATTAATATTATTATTATTATTATTATTATTATTATTATTATTATTATTATTATTATTATTATTATTTCTATTTTTATTATCATTATTATTTTTAATATTATTGTCATTACTATTATTATTATTATCATCATCATCATCATCATCATCATCATCATCATCATCATCATAACAGCAGAAAATGAAGTGAGTAGAAAAGGGCCAGAAGACAATAGAGAATAAAAAATTCGCAGCGATGTGGGCTCGAACCAACGACCTTACTGATACGACAACTCCGTCTGGCCATCAGAGGGAAGCTATGCAGTCGACGCCATTCACCAATCCAAAAAACTGGTTTCTTCTGACTTCTTAAGATCATGTGTTCAAGTTTCAAGACAGCTCCTCATTTAACTTGACCCAAACGGATCAGCCCAACAGTACCGTCCATGACATAATCAGTCGGATGGTGAAAAGGTTTGAACTGAGATATTGACAAGTTCAGTTAGAAGGTCAATTTTTATCAAAAAAGAGATTTTGTCATAAATAATTAAATCCAAACTTTTTGTACATTTTCGGGAAATATCAAAGCTTAATTTCACTTCTAAATATTTTTTACAGCTAGTCAAGTTGAAAAAGTATGAAATTTGATAAAAGTTGCAGGATACCTTTCCTATTCATCTGATCATAACTTCATGAAAAATCACCCGACTTATTTCAAATGAAGATTAAAATGCTCTGGTGAGCATATTATTCTTTCCGAAAATGAAAAAACTCCAAATCCAAAATGTTCACCTACCGACTGATTATGTCATTCACGCACACAGTCTCATAATAACAACTTGGTTTATCTGCTTAACTCACTCAATCCTAGAGATTTTTGCTACTTTTCAAACTTGGAAAAAATGTATTAAAGATGAGCATGTCCATAGATAGTTTTATTCAACTACCATTAACATGCAAAATCTACAAGAGATGAAGTGAGTAGAAAAGTGCCAGAAGACAATAGAGAATAAATTTTTTTTTGCGGCGGTGGTGGGGTTTGAACCTGCGACCTTATTGGTACGACAACTCCGCCTGGCCGGTGAAAGCGTGACTCTACCTTATGAGCTATCCACGAACACAAAAATATTCATTTCAAACTCAGGTCATTGGTACGACAACTCCGCCTTGCCTGGTAACTTCGCGATGGTTGTGTGGTGAACCCGCGTTCTATCATCCACTCAGACCATCAGTTATTATGTCAGAAAGAAGTGGTCGCCCTTTCTCTATTTCAACGAAAACAGAGAGACTTCGAAAATCTTTACTCCCGTCCAGTATTAGGCTTTATAACAACAAGCAATAATCATTTTATATAATTATTTCGCATTTTTACTTCCAAAAAATCTAAATATTAATTTATTAATTTATTTGTTTTGCAATCTTTTCAATTTTCAATTTATAGTGACAGTTTTAACTATTTTACAGTGTTGAAATTATTCATATTATAAAGCGCAGCTCTGGTTATGGAGCTGTTCCTTTTTTAATATACATCCTAATTCCATTGTATTTTTATCTTATTGTGTAAATTATAACACGTCTGTACAAAAAAAATTCCTTTTTGGGATGCAATAAAGTATTATTATTATTATTATTATTATTATTATTATTATTATATTATTATTATTATTATTATTATTATTATTATTATTATTATTATTATTATATATAGATAGAGATAGATAGAAAGATAGATAGATAGATAGATAGATAGATAGATAGATAGATAGATAGATAGATAGAAACTGACGTCGTTTATTATATTATTTAATAATAATAATAATAATAATAATAATAATAATAATAATAATAATAATAATAATAATAATAATGATAATAATAATAATAATAATAATAATAATAATAATAATAATAATAATAATAATAATAATAATAATAATAATAATAATAATAATAATACGAAGTGCTTATTCGCAGGAGTACGGCGAATAGTGGGTCCACGGCGGAATCACTATTCGCAGTAGTAGAAACGCTCTCCCGTCTCTGAAAATTAGTCGTTGTCCCCTCACTGAACACAACACTGTATTTCTGTTCAAAATGGCGTGCT
>NC_088362.1:7820267-7830267 GCF_034508935.2 Berghia stephanieae
GTATAAGTTGATGTCAGAGTCACTTTGAGTGGAATCAGCACTGCTGTAAATTTGTTCAGTTGATGAGGTCAACCTGGACAGAACGGCTGCATTTTTTTGTCAACATTTTCATGGGTTGTAGTCAAAATTGCTCTCTTTGATAACGTTCATCCGCAAAGTTCAGATTCAAATCATTGTATACCGCATTTATCAAGCATTCTGGGTCATTTTCAGGAAGACATAGCGCTGTAGGTAATTTAACAGAAGACTTTCCTATTTCGCTGAAAGCCGGCTCTGCACCATTTCCGATGCGGAGAAGCCAATTTGCAAAACAGTTGTTGTCATCAATAATCCTCAAGTTCTTGTTCAGGTGAAAAATTGTGACAAAATTCCAAATAATTGACTTGTTAAGTGTGACACTTATCGGCTTCACTTCCTTTGCCGAAAATCCGTTCCAAGTACAACCACTTTGAACTGCCTGTTATGTCACAAAATGTCCTGCTCACACATTCAAACACACGTTCCATCATAGGTGCTTCATCCCAAATTATGAGAGAACTACTCTTCAGTAACTTAGCTGTGTCTGATTGGCGACTGATGCTACAGGTGGTGTTATCCGTTATTGGAATTGAAATTTTGAACGTTGAATGTGCTGTTCTACCACCGTGCAATAATTCTGCAGCAATTCCAGATGATGCAACAGGTGTAGTTGAAAATCCTCAACCTCTGATTTCTGCAAGCAGCGTGTTATATACATAGGTTTTGCCAGTTCCACCAGGGCCATCAATGAAGAAGACATTATTCACCCGGTCTTGTTCAGGTACGTCAATTGCTTCCAAAATGGCAGTAAATGCTAACTGTTGGTCATGATTCATCTTCATTTTTCGACTGTGTGCAATTTGTCATTGCTCATTTGGATCCCATACTTGACAGGCCGAAAATCAAACCAATGGTCAAATTAGGAAATTTTAAACTTTCACAAATCTATCAAGGTTTGTTCTAGAGTTTTAAATATACTTCTATATAATGACAAATTGAATAAATAAATGCCTGACAAAATATCAACGGTGAAAATACAAATTTAAAGAATACTGGGGATGTAGGAGCTTTCGGAATGTCTCCACTTTACTTAACTTATGTAAAAACAAACATCCTAGCACCTTTACTAAGATTTATGACTAACCCTAATAGAAAAAGAAATATCCTCCGATCTCGAGCTAACCCTAATAGAAAAAGATGATGACAAATTGAATGAATAAACACCTGGCAAAATATCAACGGTGAAAATACAAATTTAAAGAATACTGGGGATGTAGGAGCTTTCGGAATGTCTCCCCTTTACTTAACTTATGGAAAAACAAACACAATAGCACCTTTACTAAGACTTATGACTAACCCTAATAGAAAAAAAACCTTCGATCTCGAGCTAACCCTAATAGTAAAAAAAAGAATCAAAATGGCGACTGAAATACCTTCATGTGATCAAGTGAATAATATCACTATGAATGCCACGATTTGCTGAAAAATGCCAACTCACACATGCACACATATATATATACACTACACACAAAACACACACACAAACACACACACACACACATACACAAACATACACGCAATTAGAACATACTACTACATAACAACACTGATCACCGCTAACTCAACATCACAACGTAAGTAATAATAATACTTGATGTCATAAATAGATGACACAAACTGACAACTTTTTCCAGTGACGAAATTGGTTGATTTTGAGAATGTTAAGTGTCGTCGGTACGTATTTTATGATATCTGTGTGACTCAACGAACTTTCAAACTGACTTTAAATTATAAAAGGAAATCAAGTTATCTGTTTATCTATCTGTAAAAAATACATTTCTAATTTTCAAATCTTTCAGTAGAGTTGTGCGCCGTATCAATTTTTTTTATTGACTCAAATAAGCACAATATTCTCCACAATGCTATATTTTTAAAAGAAAGGATATATATATATATATATATATATATATATATATATATATGTGTGTGTGTGTGTGTGTGTGTGTGTGTATGTATCAAACACGATTCAATATATATATATATGTGTGTGTGTGTGTAGAAAATTATATATAGTCTATAACGAGTTGTGTTGTTGTATTCTATAGAAATGATTTTATTGTTCGTGGCCAAATAAAGGTAACAAAATAAGCCGAACAATATTCCAGTCGCCAATCCATCCAATCTCGTCAACAAATCAAACATGTCATCACCATCTTCATCTGCCGGCTTCACTCTAGTTCCGGGGCAAAATACCAAGTTCAAGGGAGACAATCCGAAAGAAAATACACACATCAAATCATACAGCAATAACGTTTACAGTTGTCTCCCCTGAACTCGGATCATGATTATTTTAACACACCCCACCCCTGGCCAATGCCACTGCTGATGCCAGCATAACAATTTCTAAAAACAAAGCAAAACAAACAACACATAATCTAACATTAAATGATTACAAATCAAAGGTTTTTGGGGTCTGATAGCTCTACCCGATTTGGACCGTGAAACAACACAGTCAGGTTCAGGGGTTCGATCAGTATTCTCTGATACTGGATTCTCAATTTCTATTCCATTTGCATCACTCGAAACTTCAAGCTTATGAAGTTTCTAGACAGCTCTGATTAATTTCCTTTTCTCAGTTTTCACTCCAACTGATCTAATAAGTCATCTTTGCTTTGGATCAACTTACATACCCTCCCCAATGGCCATTTCATTCTTGATGTGTTTTCTTCTCCAATAAGGACCAGAGAACCAACTTGAAGTTTATTTCTATCTCTAACTCGCCCCGCAGTGGGAAGATTTCTGATATAATCTTTACTCCAGATCCTCCAGAATTCATCAAGAGCCAAAAGATGGTTCTTGTGCGCAACATCAAACTCATTAGCATTCTGAGGGGTTCAAGTTTTGATATGAGAAGTATCAAAGGGTGAGTTTCGCCCAAGCAAGAAGTGAGAAGGAGTCAGAGGTTGCACATCTTCATCAACATAAGTCAAAGGTCTAGCATTAATACAAGCTTCAACTTCATACAATGTTGTTTCAAGTTCAGATTTTCTAATCTTTTCCCTACCAATGGATTTTCTAAGAGCAGACTTAGTTGACCTAACGAGTAGTTCCCACCAACCTCCATGCCAGGGTGCCAAAAAAATGCTGAATTTCCAGACTGGCGCAGCATGACCTAAATGGTGTTGCAGTAGGCCGCTTGCAGCCTTAAACGTTTTGGCATTATCTGAGTCAATGACAGATGTCACTACTCTTGGAGCGCAGAACCGTCTAAACGCCAATATGAAGTCATTTAATGATAGACAAGGCACCAGTTCTAAATGTAAAGCTCTGATAACTGCGCATGTAATCAGTAGACTGTAGTGCTTCTTTTCACCCGTGTCTGAGCAATACAGAGGGCCAGCATGGTCCACCCCCACAATGGGAAATTGGGGCGAACGATCAATTTTATCAGAAGGTAAGGGAGAAAATTTTACATTACATGCCCTAGAATCTTATCTTTGACAATTAACAAATTGGAGGCAAACTTTCTTACAAAGAGATCTCAAACCATTTATCCAATAATTACTTCTTCATCACTCCCGAGATTATATGCATGGACTTGCGAATATTTACCTCCAACTGCATTGTAACTGCACTGCATTGTAAGATTTCCTTTATAATACATTGGAATCAGCAAAAATGTTGCGCTTAACCGAAGTTGAGTTTCCTGTCCACAATTGCAACATTTTACACATATATGGAAAACTTAAACAAGTTGTTGTAAATATTGTTCTTAGTCCATCTGATGCTGCTACTACTACTACTACTACTACTACTACTACTACTACTACTACTACTACTACTACTACTACTACTATTACCACTACTACTGTTACTACTACTACTACTACTACTACTACTACTACTACTACTACTACTACTAATACCACTACTACTACTATTACTACTACTATTATTATTATTATTATTATTATTATTATTATTATTATTATTATTATTACTACTACCACCGCCACCACCACCACCACTACTACTACTACTACTACTACTACTACTACTACTACTACTACTACTACTACTACAACTACCACTACTACTAAGACTACGACTACTACTTCTACTACTACGACGACCCTACTACTACCACCACAGCAACAACAACAACACCAACAAAAACAACAACAACAACAACAACTACTACTACTACTACTACTACTACGACTACTACTACTACTACTACTACTACTACTACTACTACTACTACTACTACTCCTACTACTACTACTACTACGACCACTACTACAAACTTCCATTACAATTGATGCCTTTTCTGCTGCTGCATTCACCCACTTCACCCAAGACCAACACCACCTTTGATTTATTTGAACTATGAAATGACGCCTCTTAGGCCAAAATACAAATTTTTTCGGACCGAGTCAACGCTGTTAACGCCCAGTCAGTCATTTTTCACCTAGCCGCATAAATTTAGCGATTATTAACATCTAAGCCATATCGACATAATACCGTTTTGAGGTGGGGGTCACAAATAAAACTAGCATTTGTGGCCCACTGCGTCAGTCTTGTTTTCAGTTGGAATGAGTCAGTTGAACTATATAAGGATATAAAATTGACGTCACTCAGCTCTTTGTCATTGTAATTAGCCAGCCATTTTTATGAGTTGTTCTCTCCCCACTGAATTCTATCAATCAGACTATAAACGTTTAAGGTTACACATTGTTTTGTGTTTGGTACGTTGCAAGTCATTAAATTAAACGTATAGATAGTTCGAAGATGACGTCACTCAGGCCTTTGCTATTGTTTTTTGCCATCCGCGTTTATGAGCAATGTTCACTGAACTGTATTAACCTGACTATAAACGTTCATGGATACACACGGTTTTGTGTGTTGGTCCGTTATAGTTCCGGATGGCAATGTTATGAGCTTCTTAGCCTAGCGCATACTATCTATAGAATCAATACAATATTTATAAAAGGAAAAGAATATAGAGGAAAAAGTGCCAGACAAACCAGAGCGAAAATAACTACTTAAAAATAAATTCAAACATCAGCCTGTCTCGTCTGCTTTAGGCACGGTGAGGTTTTTGGGATTTTCATGATATGTGCGGCTGTGTGGTCAAGTGGTATGGCGGTTATGTGGTCATATGGTATGACAACTATGTGGTCAAGTGGTATGACGGATATGTGGTCTAGTTGTATGACGGCTGTGTGGTTAAGTGGTATGGCGGTTATGTGGTCATATGGTATGACGGCTATGTGGTCTAGTGGTGTAACGGATATATGGTCTAGTGGTATGGCGGCTGTGTGGTCTAGTGGTATGACGGCTGTGTGGTCAAGTGGTATGACAACTGTGTGGTCTAGTTGTATGACGGATATGTGGTCTAGTTGTAAGACGGATATGTGGTCTAGTGGTATGACGGATATGTGGTCTAGTGGTATGACGGATGTGTGGTCTAGTGGTATGACGGCTGTGTGGTCAAGTGGTATGACAACTGTGTGGTCTAGTTGTAAGACCGATATGTGGTCTAGTTGTATGACGGCTGTGTGGTCTAGTGGTATGACGGCTGGGTGGTCTAGTGGTATGACGGATATGTGGTCTAGTGGTATGACGGCTATGTGGTCTAGTGGTATGACGGCTGTGTTATCTAGTGGTATGACGGCTATGTGGTCTAGTGGTATGACGGCTGTGTTATCTAGTGATATGTCGGATATGTGGTCTAGTGGTTTGACGGCTGTGTTATCTTGTGGTATGACGGCTATGTGGTCTAGTGGTATGACGACTGTGTGGTCTAGTGGTGTGACGGCTATGTTGTCTACTGGTATGACAGCTATGTGGTCTAGTGGTATGACGGATATGTGGTCTAGTGGTATGACAGCTTTGTGGTCTAGTGTTATGACGGCTGTTTGTTCTTGTGGTATGACAGCTGTGTGGTCTAGTGGTATGACGGCTGTTTGGTCTAGTGGTATGACAGGTGTGGTCTAGTGATATGACGGCTATGTAGTCAACTGGTATGACAGCTGTGTGGTCTAGTGGTATGACGGATATGTGGTCTAGTGGTATGACAGCTGTGTGGTCTAGTGGTATGACGGCTGTTTGGTCTAGTAGTATGACAGCTGTGTGTTCTAGTTGTATGATGGCTGTGTTTTCTAGTGATATGACGCATGTGTGGTCTAGTGGTATGACGCCTGTGTGGTCAAGTGGTATGACGACCGTGTGGAGTAATGGTATGACGGCATCCGAAGGTGTGTGTCATAGCACGAGACCACATAGCCGTATATTGCACGTTTAATTTATCCCACATGTAACGGTAGTCTAACATGGTTTCATGAGCGGTGTAGAGTCCAAATTCCAGATGTCCCTGCATTATCCCTACGAAAATATATATTTTATACAAACCATCAAACATGTACATATTTTAAGCTCGTTTGACATCGACCTTAGCTCAAACAAAGCTTAGATCAAAGTTAGTTGCATTTGTCGCAATTGTGTAAGGGGTGCCTGAATTGGCACAGCTGAATGTTAGAACTGGAACAACGGTGAACAAATTGGGACAAGTGACTAGGTCTCAAAACCAAGGCCGACAGTTACACATATGCAGGTCTGATATCCGAACCCACTTATGTGCCTGGTTTATCGGTTATAATGGGCAATATTATGCGTTATTTTTTTAGATTTCCCTTTCAACAATGAGCCCACAATGAATTGGGTTATCAGACCTGCAAATAAGAGCACATAGACCAAGGCCAAACACACAGATAAAGTGGACAAGTATTTAAACTAAAATTTTCGCTTAATGCTGTTTGCAACGTAGCCTCTAAGTCATATAATATATTTTTTAAAAAGGTGAGTCCTAAAAGATACTGTAAATACTTGAGCTTTTATATAGCGAAATATCCACGAAACGTGCTTAAAGGGCTTTATAAGGGTCCCTGACCCACAGCAACACGTAGCATATAGAACAAGACATGGCGCTTGATATGCGATATTACAATTTTTTTCAGACAGAAACAACGCTGTTAACGGCCAGGTACTCATTTTACACATGAGTACGATGACAGAATGTGAGTAAAGAGTCTTTTCCATTGACTCCATTAGCTCGAACCCAGTACCTTCCGACCCGAAAGCGAGTGTCATACCACGAGATCAGCACAAATCACATGTGAAAATAAAGGAGTCCCTCATTGTTTGAAGAGTAATCGGGGTTTGAGCGATTTGTTACACAGATGGAGTTAATTAAAGAAATCAGTCATGTATTTAATTCATTGAATTGAGGTTTATTTTCAAAACAAGATAACCACAAAAATCAAAAAGTCACTTTAGACGGTTGATTCCATCCTGTTAAAACAAAGACGAACATCAAATAGTCCATGTCCTTTTAGGGGTTTTAACACTCACTTCTCATTTGGTCTCTTACTGCATCGATTTTCAGTTGAAGAAGAGAAAAAAAATCATTCAACAACAAAGTCAACATTTTTAACCAAGTCACCAACCGAATGGTGGTTTAGAGTATCTAACTTTAAGCAAACAACTACATTTTTGTATATAAACAAGCAAGAAAGATATAATGTTGATTTGTGTAGTATAATGTAGCCACCTTAAAACAAAGAAGAACTAAAGGAATAAGGATTAAAATGATGATGGTGATTTTGTTATGGTAATGTGGCTGTTGATATGATGATCTAGTACTATCCATTGTGGTAATTATGGAGGAGGAGGAGGAGGAGGAGGAGGAGGAGGAGGAGGAGGAGGAGGAGGAGCAGGAGGAGCAGGAGGAGGAGAGTGAAGAGAAGAAGAAGAAGAAGAAGAAGAAGAAGAAGAAGAAGAAGAAGATAAGGATGATGATTATGATGATGGTGAAGATGGTGATGATGATGATGATGATGATGATGATGATGATGATGATGATGATGATGATGATGATGATGATGATGATGCTGATGATGATGATGATAATAATGATGAAGAAGAAGAACAACAACAACAATAACAAAACAACAGCGATAGACAAGAAGTAAAGAAAGTAGCAGAAGAATGGAAGCAGTGGGGGATGAACAAGAGAAGTAGGAGAGTATGAGGGGGGATAGGAGGAGGAGGAGGAGGAGGAGCCTGGCTAAACAGTGCTTGACATTGTTACAAGGCCATCAATAAAATGTGCTATTTATATGCTCTACGCGATAAACGAGTGGTGTCTAGCCAACAGATTTAATGTTATATAAGACAGGACTTCTGCAAGGCCCTTTTTCACAAGAGAATGGTGAGGGAACGTGAGCAAAAAACCTTCACAAGGACTCAACTTTGCCACGCCCACTGCAGGACTCTTCAAAGCTATTTTAACAAGCTACTGCATGTGGTATCGTACATTTCACAATACAATGGAATTGATAAAGCCAGAGAAATTTGCTGATTTTAAATAAAGCTCGACTTTGTCGAATATCAATGGGACACACTTAGATAAATGACAGAATATTTGGAACCACCAAGAGATGTTGGCATTAAACAGAAGATGACGTCGATGAGTTTTAACCTTATGAGGACTCTACTGTAAATCAACGTAGCCGTATGAGTATAATAGAGGTGCGAAGATAAATTGATGCAAAGCACTTACTGCACATAGCGGTGGGCATGCCCAAGCCAAAGCATGTTTCACAAGGTGGACAATCCTGTTAGAAAACATAAAAAAACAAAGTATATATATATATATATATATATATATATATATATATATATATATATATATATATATATATATATATATAATAAATTTTAGTTAAATACCAGTCCTTAAACTAGAATACGTTTTGAGATCTACATTTTAACCATGTCACCACATGATGAAAAGACATGAATTTGTTTTAAGGTTCAGCGTATCTAATTTTAAGGAAAACAACTACATTCATGTATATAAACAAGCAACAAAGATATAATATTGAAGGATGCCATAGCCACCACCACCACCCCTAACCTCCTTATGAACGGGACTAATTGGTTGAGTTAATGGGTCATCTCCCTTCCTTTAGAACCCCCCCCTACCCTCCCCAACCATTTCGACAGATCCGAGGTCATTGTAACCGAGGTGCATTGTCATTATATCTTTATTATTGTCAATGTGTAGCAGTGTAAGGACTAACTATATTAAGTGGACCAGCTAGCGCAAAGAAGTGGCAGAAAGTTATTTGAGCAATTACCCTCTAATGCCATGCTGGGTGATAATCATGAAGTTAACTTTATTTTTCAGATACAACAACATAATAAAACATACTTACGGCATCACTGTTGCAACCAGCAACAAGACTGATACTGAGGACCAGGAGGACAAGTGCCATTGCCAGATGCTTTAATGTGGTTGATGGACAACAAATAAATCAGAATTATATAAATATAGAAATGCACCATCTATGAGACCTATTGTCTAGACACGGTATAATTATATGGTTGGAATTTTTTAAAATTGCATCAACAACAACAACAACAACAAAAACAACAATAACAACAAAATAAAAAAAAAACAATTTTTTTTAATGAGCGTGCTCCACACAGAGACCCTGACCAACAGCAACACGTAACATGTAGAACGAGACATGACGCCTATCAGGTGCTAAAACACCTAATTTAACTCTTTAACTACCAGCCATTTTCAGGATTTTCATCAAAACTTCACATTACTGAAAACAAAAATAGATTCTTTTCTTTTCTTCACTCTAACACAAAAGCAATGAGTCTCAACTATACATGATTTCGTTCTACCAACGATGGTGGACGGGAAGATTAGCAGCTTGGAGTTTCTGTTTTATCTTTAGAGGTCATCTAAAACATTAGAGTAATTTCTCTTCCCCAATGGGTGGTGTTACCCGTTACTATGGGAAATAACTTTGAACTCAATATCAGTATTTTGCTCTCGTAACGATCGGTTTGTTGGTTGAAAACGGTCGCAGTTTTAAATTTTTTAAAATTAATTTTTTAAATG
>NC_088362.1:7835267-7852767 GCF_034508935.2 Berghia stephanieae
CCTTGCTTGTGAAACTTGAGCCATCTGGACCTCCTATAAATCGATTTTTTAAAAATCTTTTCTTTTTATTGACTTTATTTCTATGTCCTCATTATATTCCATTAGTTGTTTATTTTTTAGATTGTTATTGTAAAGCCGGAGTTTAACCCGGTTTCTATAACGTGAAACGGACAATAGACATTGCTTGCTACCCTTTAAGTATGACGCTAATTTACCGCAAAGTACTTTCTAGCAGAACCAGCAAACCAATCACTGCTGGATGGATTGGGCGGGGATAAATAACCTCTAAAAAACTCGACTTCACCCGAAATCGAAGTCAGTCCTTTTGCCTGTGAAGCGAGCACTCTACCAACCTTTAAATCCCTGGTTTGAAAGTTTTTGTCAAGATGACGGTCATTTGAAGGACGAGTTTTCTTGACAAATTTTTAAATACATGTTTTTCCAAAATACGACAGTTACCTGGTTAATTATTATTATTATTATTATTATTATTATTATTATTATTATTATTATTATTATTATTATTATTATTATTATTATTATTATTATTATTATTAATATTATTATTATTATTATTATTATTATTATTATTATTATTATTATTATTATTATTATTATTATTTCTACTATTTTTATTATCATTATTATTTTTAATATTATTATCATTATTATTATTATTATCATCATCATCATCATCATCATCATCATCATCATCATCATCATCATCATCATAACAGCAGAAAATGAAGTGAGTAGAAAAGGGCCAGAAGACAATAGAGAATAAAAAATTCGCAGCGATGTGGGCTCGAACCAACGACCTTACTGATACGACAACTCCGTCTGGCCATCAGAGGGAAGCTATGCAGTCGACGCCATTCACCAATCCAAAAAACTGGTTTCTTCTGACTTCTTAAGATCATGTGTTCAAGTTTCAAGACAGCTCCTCATTTAACTTGACCCAAACGGATCAGCCCAACAGTACCGTCCATGACATAATCAGTCGGATGGTGAAAAGGTTTGAACTGAGATATTGACAAGTTCAGTTAGAAGGTCAATTTTTATCAAAAAGAGATTTTGTCATAAATAATTAAATCCAAACTTTTTGTACATTTTCGGGAAATATCAAAGCTTAATTTCACTTCTAAATATTTTTTACAGCTAGTCAAGTTGAAAAAGTATGAAATTTGATAAAAGTTGCAGGATACCTTTCCTATTCATCTGATCATAACTTCATGAAAAATCACCCGACTTATTTCAAATGAAGATTAAAATGCTCTGGTGAGCATATTATTCTTTCCGAAAATGAAAAAACTCCAAATCCAAAATGTTCACCTACCGACTGATTATGTCATTCACGCACACAGTCTCATAATAACAACTTGGTTTATCTGCTTAACTCACTCAATCCTAGAGATTTTTGCTACTTTTCAAACTTGGAAAAAATGTATTAAAGATGAGTATGTCCATAGATAGTTTTATTCAACTACCATTAACATGCAAAATCTACAAGAGATGAAGTGAGTAGAAAAGTGCCAGAAGACAATAGAGAATAAATTTTTTTTCGCGGCGGTGGTGGGGTTTGAACCTGCGACCTTATTGGTACGACAACTCCGCCTGGCCGGTGAAAGCGTGACTCTACCTTATGAGCTATCCACGAACACAAAAATATTCGTTTCAAACTCAGGTCATTGGTACGACAACTCCGCCTGGCCTGGTAACTTCGCGATGGTTGTGTGGTGAACCCGCGTTCTATCATCCACTAAGACCATCAGTTATTATGTCAGAAAGAAGTGGTCGCCCTTTCTCTATTTCAACGAAAACAGAGAGACTTCGAAAATCTTTACTCCCGTCCAGTATTAGGCTTTATAACAACAAGCAATAATCATTTTATATAATTATTTCGCATTTTTACTTCCAAAAAATCTAAATATTAATTTATTAATTTATTTGTTTTGCAATCTTTTCAATTTTCAATTTATAGTGACAGTTTTAACTATTTTACAGTGTTGAAATTATTCATATTATAAAGCGCAGCTCTGGTTATGGAGCTGTTCCTTTTTTATATATACATCCTATTTCCATTGTATTTTTATCTTATTGTGTAAATTATAACACGTCTGTACAAAAAAATCCTTTTTGGGATGCAATAAAGTATTATTATTATTATTATTATTATTATTATTATTATTATTATTATTATTATTATTATTATAGATAGATAGAGATAGATAGAAAGATAGATAGATAGATAGATAGATAGATAGATAGATAGATAGATAGATAGATAGATAGATAGATAGAAACTGACGTCGTTTATTATATTATTTAATAATAATAATAATAATAATAATAATAATAATAATAATAATAATAATAATAATAATAATAATAATAATAATAATGATAATAATAATAATAATAATAATAATAATAATAATAATAATAATAATAATAATACGAAGTGCTTATTCGCAGGAGTACGGCGAATAGTGGGTCCACGGCGGAATCACTATTCGCAGTAGTAGAAACGCTCTCCCGTCTCTGAAAATTAGTCGTTGTCCCCTCACTGAACACAACACTGTATTTCTGTTCAAAATGGCGTGCTGTCAAATAGCTTGAAGTTGAATGAGAGTGTATCAGTTTGAGAAGGAATGAAGAGGAGGGATAGGATGATTGAAACATTTTATGTGACTTAGAATTGAGATTTTGAACATTTCAACTTTTCCTTCAAGTCTGAAACTTGACAAGATCGTGTTTTGTTTTGTTTTTCTTCCCCCCCCCCCCCCCCCCCCCTCACTCCATGAATCAAAATTACCCCATCCGCACCTCTCCAGCGTGTTCATTCATTCACATTTTGAAATCTAGCAGCTTATCGGTCGAAATCTAGCCACTTATCTGTCAGATTACTTTAATGAGAATAGTTCGGTCCCCGCTTATTGTATTATCTACAGTTAGTTAAATATATTTTATAATTCAATTCAATTCAAATATTTATTTATTGTCGGCAATTAAAAATGTTTCGTAGATAATGTAGTCAGGCTAATAGAAGCCTTTAACCGACCAAGGTTTTAACACATAGTGCATAAAAATACATAGTAATACATTTTCCTTAAAAACATTCCCTCATCAAGATTCCAATCATGACACACAAAGAAATAATAATTATAATATATATATATATATATATATATATATATATATATATATATATATATATATATATATATATATATATATTATTATTATTATTATTATTATTATATTATTATTATTATTATTATTATTATTATTATTATTATTATTATTATTATTATTATTATTAATATTATTATTATTATTATTATTATTATTATTATTATTATTATTATTATTATTATTTCTTCCGAGTCGGCCTCGACTGATCCTGGCTGAAGTTGTGAGGTCTGCGACAATCTAGACGCGGCAGCGCAACTGTTTCAGCCGTGCATCAGGCGGGTGGGGCGTGACCAGACCCCTTCGACATGTTGCACAGCATACGCATTGCCCCGCGCAGCCATTTCACTGTATTGTGGCGTAGTTGCACACATGTGTAATGGCTTATGATCGTATAGTGGC
Organism: Berghia stephanieae; assembly: GCF_034508935.2. NCBI lineage: Eukaryota > Metazoa > Mollusca > Gastropoda > Nudibranchia > Aeolidiidae > Berghia > Berghia stephanieae. The sequence continues at coordinate 7,838,862 of NC_088362.1, forward strand.
CTTTTGGTACATGATATTGATCCTTTGCATTGTGTTGTAGATGTTAATAATGACTAAATAGTTCAAGGGCCAATGATGATAATTGAATGTACAACATCAAGACATTCAAAATAAAATCCAGACTCCAAGTTTCATTTCTTACTGTTTTATTTGTTGTGATAAATTCCAAATCCAAATCAATTAGCATGGTCATAATTCAATCCATTTCATAAATTTCAAATCCGTAAAACCAGTCCAGTTATAAAGTCATTTTGCCTTTGTAACAATGTTCAATGTACGTGGAGTATTTCTAAGTCCGTAAAATAAAGATTCTAAGTAGGATGTTAGAACTTGCAGCATACTAGGAAAGTACAGCTCATAGTGAAGTAGAATGGAGAATCGAATGTAGAATAGAATCAAAAACACTCTAAAAGGTTCCCACAATTCCTTTCCAAAGGTCAGTTTTTACGCCCAAATTATAATCATTGGTGGCACGCCCAAATAAACCGTACGCCTAAATAACAAATACGGTACGGCCAAATAATATCGTATGCCCAAATAATCCTTTACGCCTAAATAATAAAAACCAACTATAATTTGATTTTTTTTTTATCCCCAAATACCAAGTAACACCGATCAAAGAAAATAATTTTCTAGTACTCAATATAATGACCAAGTTTAACTGATATGCAAGCACCGTGAACTCATTAAACCTACTTGCTGTTACCTAACTCTCGTACAATACCGTTGTGCCTAGTTCGCCGAGGCCGCATAGGTAACTCTTCGATTTAATTGAACATGGTATTCCTTTCCGATTCCATTAGTATCAGGGTGATGGAGGAGGGGGACTGTTTATATTATTTATCTATATTTGGGATTGGGTGGGATGTATTGTATGGTGGGGTTTGAAAAAAGGAAATAATATACTTAGTTTTCCATAGAACTGTTATGACTACATTATTCCAGAGGCCTAAGAGTTTGGGGAAAGGTGATCGATTCTTTGAAGTTTTGACGATTTCAAAAATAAGGGGGGGGGGGGGGGGGAAGAGAGAGAGAGAGAGAAAAGACATGAATGTACCTTGTTATTTGTTGTATCCAGGAAATTTTGCAATGATTATTATTATGAGTTGGTGAAAATGTTATAGGTATTTAAGTAGGGCAGACTCAGAAGAGTTAAGTGATTACCTATATGTGAGAGAACATTTTTTATTATAGTAGTAGAAGTTAGCGTATACAACATTGTAAATCACAGAGAATCAAGTAACTTATGTGTGGGCCCTTTGAATATTATCTCAGTCACTACTCAAAGAACTGAAGTAGATATTAATTCTTCTTCTTCTAGGTTCCATGCCTGGTCCAGGCTTCGGATACTGCATGAATTATCTCTCTCCATTCCTCCCTGTCTCTTGCTTTTTCAAACAGCTCTTGGATTGTTAGGTTGGTGAAGCCCTTCAGTTGGTCTATGAGTGTTTTTCTTTGTCTCCCCCGGGCGCGTTTACCAGGTATTTTTCCACAACTTGCCAGGTATTCATTCTTATCTTTCCTTACTATGTGTCCGAAAAAGGATAGTTGTCGATCCACTATTAAGGGCATTAGTTTCCTTTGTTGGTATGTTTGTTTTAGCACTTCTTCGTTCGTTTTGTGTGCGGTATACGATATTCTCTGCATCCTTCTCAAGCACCACATTTCAAAAGCTTCAATGTTCTTTTGTGTTTCTGCATTTGTAGTCCAGCTTTCGCATCCGTAGAACAAGATTGGCCACACGTAGCACTTCAAGACTCGGAATCTAATCCCGAACGACATCTGTTTGTTTTTCAAAATGTTTCCCAGGTCCATGAAGGCCTGTTTGGCTTGAGTTATTCTTGCTCGTATGTCTCGGTTACATCTTCCATCTGTTGTCACTATTGAACCTAGGTATTTAAAACTTTCTACGTTGGTAAGTTGCTCGCCGTGAATCGTTATATTGCAGGTGTTGTTGTTTTCGGGGTTTTTCTGTATTACCATGCATTCTGTTTTGGTGATATTCACTTCCATTCCCTTGGCTTCACTATCTACTACCACTTTGTCAACAATCTTTTGAAGTTGGATTTCTGATGTTGCAATGAGTACCGTATCGTCTGCGTATCTTATATTATTTATGTTGTGACCTCCTACTTTTATTCCCTCCATATTATTTATGCCCCTCATGATTGTTTCTTGGTATAGATTAAACAGATCTGGTGAGGCAACACACCCTTGACGGACTCCTTTCTTAATAGGAATGGAATTTCCTGTAGAGTTTCCGATTTTGATAGATGCCTGCTGGGTGTAGTATAATGTTTGCATGAGTCTGAGGTCTTTCTCATCAGCGCCAATGGAGTGCAGTTGTTTTAGTATTTCTTCGTGGCGTACTCTATCAAAAGCTTTTTTGTAGTCGACAAAACAGAGGTATAGTGGGGTCTGAACCTGTATAGCTCTTTCACTTAAAACACGGAGGAGGTATATTGCGTTCCTTGTCCCTCTGTCAGGTTGGAATCCATATTGTTCTTCTGCGATTTCAGGGTTAATCTTATTCCTTAGCCTGTTGATAATTATACGCAACAGTATTTTGTTGATGTGACTTATTAAACTTATAGTTCTAAAATTTTCGCATCTGACTGCACCTGCTTTCTTTGGTATTGCTATGAAAATAGAGTTACAGAGATCTTCTGGAATTTTCCCAGTATTGTATATATTGTTGAATAATATGTGAAGTTCATCAATTGCTAGATCTCCTAGGCTTTTTAATACCTCTACAGATATTTCATCAGGGCCTGTTGCTTTACCATCCTTCATTCGTTCCATGGCATGTTCAATTTCACTTTTGGTGATGTTTGGTCCGCTTAATGGTTCTTTGAATTTCAGTGGTGGTTCATTTCTATTTGGATCATTGTACAGTTCGCCTATGTATTCTACCCATCGGCTTTCTATATGTTGTTCTTCAAATAGCAGTTCCCCTTGTTTGTTTTGGATACAACTTCCTGCTGCTTTGCTTTTCCTTTTCCCTGATAGTTCTTTTATTCTTTGGTGAGCTTGTTGGGGGTTGGGTTTGTATTCTCTTTCGATTTCGCAGCATTTCCAGTCTAGATAGTTCTCGTGTGCCTCGATGCATTTGGATTTAATGTGGTTGTTCAATGTTTGGTATTCTGCAGACCCTCTGTTGCATTTTCGTCTTTCTTCAAATAGGTTTAGAATTTCATTTGTCATCCATTCCTTTTTGCTGTTTGTTTGAGCTATTGGTAAATGCTTTTCTGTAGTTGCTTTGACACACTTTTGGAATATATCAAATTGTTTTTCACATTTTTTGTTATCAGGTTCACTTTGGCTTTGTATCATGAGTGCATTTTCAAATTCTTCTCTCATTTTTGTTTGTATGCCATTATCTTTGCATAACCTGTAATCCCTCTTTATTCTACCAGCTGTTCTCTGAATAGCTTTAAACTTTATCCTTACTGTACAAACAACTGGGACATGGTCACTGTCTACATCGGCGCCTGGGTAGGTTTTGCAATTTAATATGCCATTTCTGAATCTTGATGATACTGCTATAAAGTCTATCTGGTTCCTTGCTCTGTCCCCTGGTGATTGCCATGTCCAGGTTCTTCTTGGGTGTTGTTGAAACCAGGTGTTTGAAATCATTAATTTATTTGTTCTACACCAATCTGCCCAGATGTTTCCTCGTTCATTTCTGTCTCCGAGTCCATGTGGTCCGATTATGTCACCATCTCTGCCTCTGCCAATCTTAGCATTTAGGTCCCCCATTACCATAAGGACTTCTTGTGATTTACACATTCGTTTTGCTTTGTCTAGTGAATGGTAAAACTCTGTCATATCTGCATCTGTCGCCTCTTCTGTTGGTGCATAAACTTGAATAATATTGGTGTCAACTACAGGTCCTCTTAGCTTAACCAGCAAAACTCTGTCTGAGATTGCTACGTGCCCTTTGTAAAATTTGGTTGATTTTTGGTCTAAGATCATCCCTACTCCTTTTTGGAAAGAGGTTCCACCACTCCATATGATCTTATATGTCATGTTGTTTTCTTGTTTTGACATGGTTCCCTGCTCTTTCCATCTCATCTCTGCCAGGCCAAGAATATTTATTTGGAGCCGTTTCATTTCTTTTAGAATGTTGTTTAGTTTTCCTTTTTGGGCACAGGTCCTGACATTCCATGTCCCAATTTTGGTTTTGTCACATTTGTTAAATTTATTTCGCCTAGTAACTGGCTGACGGTTCGGTGTGACCCAACCGAGCGAGGCAGCAGTCTTCCGTGAAAACATGCTCCCCTTTACGCTGTCACCGTTTAACTTTTGGACTTATTCATGCAGTTAACTCGGCAAAGTTACAGAATGGTTTGCCATTGCCTATTCTTGTCGCCCTCTGCAGTTGGCCAGCTTGACCTGTTACCGTTCGACACCACGAGGAGGTTGCAGTAGGGCTTGATGATGATCTATCTTTGCAGACTTGGCATCATCCATTTGTCGAACAGATATTAATTACATTCAATCATTTACTGGATTTCGTTTTCTAGATTTCCTTCTAGCTTTGTTTTGTGGTTCGTGTATTTGGTTTTTGCCATGGCCCTCACTTGAGTCCTTTAAGGAGAGGGCAATAATCAGATGTATAAAATTATTTTTATAATTTGACCAAGCTCCCCCCCCCCTCCGACCTTCCAAACTAAATAATCTCTCTGTTATCGACTCTAACATATTTTGTTTTCAATATAATATTTTTTTATGAATTTGAGTTTAAAGTTTATATTAGGGATCACTTTCATTTGTCTGGATGGGATAATTGGTCTATTTTCACCCTGAACACATGTATATTGTTTTCTTGCAACCAACTTCTATCTGCTAGATGAACCATCCATAATTGGTTTACTTCTGTGCCCTAGTGGAACCAGTCATAATTTTTTTACTTCTTTGCCCCAATTGAATCAATTATCATTCGTTTACTTCTGTGCCATATTTAACCAGTCATCATAGGTTTACTTATTTGCCCTAGTTGTACCATTTATATTTTATGGGTGATACTAAGCGTCTTTTTGCTTTGCCTTGAAATGACCGGCCTAATTAAATTGTCACAACCCTGTAAAATCCAAGAAAAACATAGCCACAATTCACAATGGACAGTGAATGACTGTATTATAATCAGTCCCTCTTTTCAAATAAACCGTTTGATGGAGCTCTTCAGTTAAGATAGTAGAGGATTCGTGTCTAATCCATTTTCATTATTGAAAACCGATCATATGTGCCTGACCATATTTTGCATTTCTTGCAGAATTTGCCTTTGCCATCTTAATGTTCTGCATGATGCATGAATCTGATGCAAGTCGGGTAAGTTGATAACAGTTAGATGTATAGGAATTCATTCATTCATTCATTCATTCATTCATTCATTCATTCATTCGTCCATATACATCATTCATGCATTCATTCATTCATGATTCACATCAATTTTTTTATTTATGCATTCATATTAATCATTCAATCATCAATTCCATGAATTATTTAATTAATTAATTAATTAATTAATTATTAGATAAATGTATTGATTAATTAATTAATTCCTTCTTTCACATTATTTATTCGTTCATTCTCATTCATTGATTCATTCTTTCTTTCAGTCATTAAGTCATTCATTCATTCATTCATTCATTCATTTATTCATTCAGTCTGTCAGTCAGTCAGTCCGTCAGTCAGTCACAGTTAGTCATTAACAGTTATTCATTCATTCATTCATTCATTCATATTTCTTTTAAATCATTCATTCATTCATACATTCATTCATATTTCTTTTAAATCATTCATTCATTAATTCCTTCATTCATTCATTTATTCTTTCATATAATTCATTCATATCATAAAATAACGGTGATTATATATTTAAAATGATATTGTCTAATTTGTCAATTTGATTAGGATTCTAAAAATATTTACTTATCTTAAATCTCTACTTGAAATCTAAAATTACTCCATTTTATGGCATTTGTTATTATACTTATATATATATATATATATATATATATATATATATATATATATATATATATATATATATATATATATATATACTAGTAAAAAGGCCGCAATTTCGCGGGGAAAGAACTATTTTCATTCGATACTGTAATCACCATCATTTAATGAGGGCAGATTGGTAAACAACGTTGTCTGTGTAATTTGGTATATCTTCGGTTGATTTTTCTGTGGGGCCCAATAATATATTTAATAATATATTCCCTCAACTAACCCCAAGAAAAAATTAAACCTAGTACCTTTAATTAACCCCAATAGGAAAAACAAACACCCTAGCACTTTAATAATACTTATGACTAACCCTAATAGGAAAAAAAATCATCCGATCTCGAGCTAATCCTAATAGAAAAAATCATGACAAATTGAATAAATAAACGCATGACAAAAGATCAAAGGTGAAAATACAAATTTAAAGAATACTGGGGATGTAGGAGCTTTCGGAATGTCTCCCTTTACTTAACTTATGGAAAAACAAGCTTCCTAGCACCTTTAATAAGACTTATGACTAACCTCTCGAGCTAACCCTAATAGAAAAAAAAAACAACTCTCGGACTGCTTTGCACTACCTTTCAATATTTAACAAATCAAAATGGCGGCTGAAAATCAAAACAATGGTCAAATTAAGAAATTTTAAACTTTCACAAATCTATCAAGGTTTGTTCTAGAGTTTTAAAAATACTTCTAGATATAATGACAAATTGAATAAATAAATGCCTGACAAAATATCAACGGTGAAAATACAAATTTAAAGAATACTGGGGATGAAGGAGCTTTCGGAATGTCTCCCCTTTACTTAACTTATGGAAAAACAAACATCCTAGCACCTTTACTAAGACTTATGACTAACCTTAATAGAAAAAGAAATATCCTCGATCTCGAGCTAACCCTAATAGTAAAAAAAAGAATCAAAATGGCGACTGAAATACCTTCATGTGATCAAGTGAATAATATCACTATGAATGCCACAATTTGCTGAAAAATGCCAACACCCACACACACATGTATACACCACACACAACACACACACACACACACGCGCACACACACACACACACACGCACACACACACACACAAACATACACACAATTAGAACATAAATAACACTGATCACCGCTAAATCAACAACACAACGGAAGTAATAATAATACTTGATGTCATAAATAGATGACGCAAATTGACTACTTTTTACAGTGTCAAAATTAGTTGATTTTGGGAGTCAAGTGTCGTCGTTGGTACATATTTTATGATATCTGTTTGACTCAACGAACTTTCAAACTGACTTTAAATTATAAAAGGAAATCAAGTTATCTGTTTATCTATCTGTAAAAAATACATTTCTAATTTTCAAATCTTTCAGTAGAGTTGTGCGCCGTATCAATTTTTTTTATTGACTCAAATAAGCACAATGTTCTCCACAATGCTATATTTTTAAAAGAAAGGATATATATATATATATATATATATATATATATATATATATATATATATATATATATATGTATATATATATATATATATATATATATATATATATATATATATATATATATATATATAGTATAATTTAAAGTCTACGTTCTCTTATATAAAAGCATATAAAATCGTATCTGCGTCACTGCCTCTTTCTCATGACATGATGTAGACACGGTGTCTACGATCACTAAGACATGACAAACGGTAATTTGATTGGATATAACTGTCTACTACTACTACTACTACTACTACAGTGGAATCCTGTTGTAACGAGATGTATGGGACTGGTGCGAAAAATCCGTTATAGCAGGATTCTCGTTATAAGAGATCATGTAATAAACTCAAGGGAAATAATTACGCGGGCCTACTCTGGGTATTGGGTTATAATTATTCTATGTATTATTCTGTAGAGTACTTTAAACGATTGGATAATCCCCTGGTCACAGGGTTGTAGTACACTTGTGGTGTTTGGCGGCAGGAAAAAACAGTTGGATGGACTTCAAATCAGTCATATGTGGGTGCGAAGAGCAGTTATCCACAATGAGTGCGACGCTTCTTCCTTGCAGAGCAAACTTTCTATCTAGTTTCCGCACCCATTGCTCGAAGATCGTACTTGTCATCCACGCCTTTTTGTTGAATTTGTACTCTGTTGGAAGAGCTTTAATGTTTTTGAAACACCGCGGCTTCTCGAACCTCCCTATTGTGAGGAGTGGCAACTTCTCCGTCCCATTCATGTTGGCAGCGATTAACAGTGTGATTCTCTCCTTTGGAATCTTGTTGCCGCTGCACACCTCTCCCTGTCTCGCAAGCGTGCGGTTTGGCAGGCACTTGTAGAACAGCCCAGTTTCGTCCGCGTTGAAGATTTCACCGGGCTGGTATTTCCTCAGGATTTCTTGCAGCTGACCTTTCCTCCAACTGTCAATAGTTTCGGTCGACACTGAAGCTGATTCGCCGCAAACAACTTTCATTGAAATGGCGTGTCTGGCCTTGAAGCGATTCAACCAACCAATGCTCATGTCAAAGTTCTGGTGTCCTAGGGTTTTTGCAAGTTCATTGCCTTTTTCCATTAAGATGGGGCCTGAAATCGGGACACTGAGGCTCCTAGCCTGGTTGAACCATAACAACAAACTGCGGTCGACGTCTTCAAAATCGGGCTTTCTTATTTTCTTCCTTTCCTGCTGGAATCGTCCACTGGTATACGCCGCCATGATGGTTTCTCTATCTTTCAAGATGGTGTGTAAGGTACTTGAAGCGATGTCATGCGACCGACAAATTTCTGCTTTTGTTCGGATCTTTTTATCGACCTCTTCAATCAACATAGCTTTGGTCTCAAGAGTTAAACATTTGCGTTTCTTGATAAATGATTTAGAGTTAGAGGCCATTATAAAGGTGTATTGAACAAGGATATGTCTTGACTGGTACTGATGATAATTAAATTAAAACTGACTAGCGCTAGCGATGTTGACTGCTCGGCGTTGGCAATAAGAAAGAAAGGGACTCGCAAATTGCGTTCTCCCCTACCCAAGGCATCGTATAACACCACCATGTCGCCCCCATCCCATTACGTCGTGAGTTTGTTCCGCTTGCTTGCACATCTCATGCCCTCCACTCGCATTCATTCGGTCCATTGTAAGGTTACAGTCTCCCCCCCCCCTCCCGCCTACAACTCATCCCCCATCGTAATCAAAGAAGTGAGAGCCATTGTACTGGTGTGTAAGTGATTACATCTAGTCATCTTGCCTAACATCAGGCTCTTGTAAACGATGCCTAACAGCAAACACTGCTAGCGTATTTCATGCGATGCGCCTACCTTATCTCTCTACCCCTCCAACTCCCCCTCCCCTCCTAACTCATTCCACGCAGTCTTCATTGTTTGTTTGCACACTGAGGATATCCCATTCGCTATACACACCATCGACGCATTATGTCATTTCGTAACCGACCAGGTTTTATTCGCTTTTGCGTTGTACACAACAGCAGCAGTCAGCAGCACTATTCCGTTATAACCGACTCGCGTATTTGTCCGATTGCGTTATAGCAATACTTTTTTTACAAAGATAAAGAAGAAAAAAAACCGGGGTTTTAGAAAGATGCCGTTACAACAGACTTCTCGTTATTCCAGGACTCGTTATAAATGGACTCCACTGTACTACTACTACTTCTTCTTCTTCATCTTCTTCTTCTTCTTCTTCTTCTTCTTCTTCTTCTTCTTCTACTACTACTACTACTACTACTACTGCTACTACTACTACTGCTACTACTACTACTACTACTACTACTACTACTACTACTACTACTACTACTACTACTACTACTACTACTACTACTACTACTACTACTACTACTACTCCTACTACTCCTACTACTACTACTACTACTACTACTACAACTACTACTACTAATACTAATACTACTACACACTACTACTACAGAACAACCAAATGACGCCGATTCGGTGGTGCCTTATTTTGTCGATCTTTATGTCAATGAATATTTCAAAATAACGTTACCAAGATTCCAGTACTATAGCTTCGTTCATCTCGCTAAAGATCACCCGGAGATTGCCTGAGGAAACTGTAGGGTCAAGGATTGCTTATTTTTCTCATTAAATCATTAATTATTGTTCAAGAGTATTATTAACTGACAAGTTTGTCCCTATCCCACAAAGGTATTTAAATACATTTTATAATTTTTTTTATGATTCACGTGTGGTAATCCATTTTTCCTTAGTGAATGTTATATGCTTGAAACTGATTTGTACTTTTCTCTCTCACTAAATTCTGTTTTTTTTTTCTGTGTTTGTAGAGTATGAGAGAAATATTGAATTTTTTGGTATAACAATTGTATACTCAATTATTTGATAAATTATACTACTCCGGTGACAGCTATAATATATAATATTTTCTCCACATTATTGGTCATACCCTTTTTAACCAGATGAGATAAACTTTAATCTCTTCTCTTTATGTCCTTTTTAACCTGACAAAACAACTTCTTGAAGCGTCCGGTCACATATGTTGATGGGAAAAAAATCAGGAAACAAATCATTCAATTGAAAATTCAGGAAGCCTTTCAAACGTTCTTCGAGCTAAGGGAATTAACTTTAGATACAAATTTATTGAAAATCCAGTACCTTTAATTAACACTAATAGAAAAAAAAAATCTCAAATAACTGCTCTGTACTACCTGTCAATACTTCAACGACAGAGAACCGTAAACATGATTATTTTAGGAAAAATTTAACTTTTACCAAACAATAAAGCTTTATTTTACAACTTTTTAAAGCCAACTGAAATTGGACGAATAAAATAAATAAACTTCTGACAAAGATCCACGGTTAGAATGAAAATATAAATTGAAGCTTCTTCAAGAAACGTGCGGAAGGTATCCCGAAAATTAATTTCCTGTTTATTGTTATCCTGTCTCTGGTTTGAATTTGTATTTGAATCGTTGAATACTTGTAAATATTATTGTTATGTGGATTACAGTTTCTTCTTTATATATCTCCAGTCTTGTGAACTGTGCATACAGCATTCCCTCTGCAAGGTAAGTATGTACCAAATAAGTAACTGCCCACGAATCAAATTCAACTGTTTCTGTCTAAATCTATCAGAATAATTTGCAAGAATGTCTCCATTTATTATCATATCAGTATTACAATTAAGATGACTTACATCGTCCAGCTCTTTCCCTATACAGACATACAAAATACAATTATATATATATATAATATATATATATATATATATAATATATATATATATTGAATCGTGTTGGATACAAATATACAAATATGGCACGAATAATGCTCGATATGTAATAATACAGCGAATTATTATCGTAATATTTACCACAATGTTGGAGTCAATCTACATCGATGTTTCAGGCCTTCCAGCCATCGTCTGGACGATGTGTTACATGAGTTTGGTTATATATAATAAAATTCGACAATATTGTTTAAAGTATTCGCTATCTTCACTTCCTGAATATAACGAATCCTCGAAACAACATTGTAGAAGTTGAACAAAATTACATTTGAAATTTGTTTTAAAAGGGCTTTTTAACAAAAGGTTGAACACGATTATTTCATGGTTTTTGTGTATATACGTATTATTTATATATATAAATTTATTCTATGTTATATAACGTATGCAATTTTTTACCGCTCGATCATTGTACGTCTATGTGGCCTTGTGGTATGAAAATTGATTTCTGATCGGAAGGTCCTTGATTCGAGGCTGGCTGCCTATAGTCATGTCATTGGAAATTGCTTTTTAGTCACGTTTCTTCACCAGGTTGTTCTTTATCTTTTACATTATGGCCGAATATTATGCTACTGTCCTCCTAGTATGGAGAGACTTTCATTCTAGTTGTTAGATCATGCTGTTCTCATAATTTCCAGTAACAAAACGATCGGCTCGTCTCTGTTCTACCTCCAGTTCCTCAGCAAGGTGTTTTGTTTGTGTGTTCCAAATAGTGCACGGGCATTCAAAATGTAGTAAAACGAATGAATTGTAAGCTAATAATTTTGGGCTTGTTGATCTAAATTTTAAATCTATTCGAATGGAACCCGGTGTCCTATTTCCTTTTGTTGTGAGGCTGATGTGCTCGTCCCATTTAAGTCTGACTTTATAGTTGTTATTTGGCTGATGTTATGCGCTCTGGTAATTATGCGGTTGTGTAACTTGTAACAACGTGTAATTTAAGCTGCATTTTAGTGTACGGAACGTAATACGGTACCACTGTTCCAAAGCAGCCATGATTCTTGAGGTCATGTTGCAGATGTTCTTCACCTTCTTGAGATTATATTGTCATGTATTCAATTGCTTCATCTTTAAAAAAAGATCACTTTTGATCTTAAGGCATTTGCCTGCAATGATCTCGTATTACAGGAGATTTTGGCAAAATATGTTGTTGTTAACATTTTCAAAGACATCGGAGAAGAACATTATAAATAAATGAGTTTGTTGGCCCTTCTCAAGAAACTTTGAAAAGTCATCAATAAAATTGATTAATTGTATTTCATTTGAGCGCGTGGACATGTTGGTTTTCATATAAGATACCATGCCTATATCTGTATTGTTTTATCTGACAATGATGACAATGATGTGCTCGATAACCTTTATTTAAATACGAGCGAGAGATACTGGGCGGTAATCTGAAGGAATCGTTCCCTGTCATTTTTTTTTTTATTAATGTTACTTTCTCTGTCAGCTATGCTTTCTTTGCAATTTGTTTGAAGGTCAAAACTTGCTCCTGTAAAAATGCTGTGGTGACGAGCTTTTTATTGTCATTTATTTGATGATATCCCATTTCTGTCTCAGTTTCTGTGTATAGAGCAGTATAATTAGGTGCCCCAAACGTAAACAATAACAAGTTGCTCGTGATTTTCGTTAGGGACCGGAAAAATTTACGCACAATATAGGTCTCCCAATTTTGTAGTTTGAGTTGTAGGCAATACACTTTCAGTATTGAAAATATGTTTACATAAAATCTAACAGTTGCAGAAATAATAATATAAGACTAAATTCTTCTGAAAATCAGGCTCCGAATAATTCTCGTTTTGTTCACACCAGCGCAATAATTTGCTCTGGTCTAAAAATAGATAGACTGTAACTTTTGATAAATTTTACCTTTTGTTCCATAAAATATCGAGATCTAAACATTATTTGATGCATGATCGAGTATTTATGAATATGTGTTTCTTTTGCCACCTAACAGCCAAATTTTAAAGGTTATTTTTTTCTATAATTTACATTGGAACTTGAGCTGTCAAGACAGGAACATGTGGTTTGCCATGTGCTTCTAGACCTTTGTTTACGTTTGGGGCACCTAATTATACTGCTGTATAAGATGTGACCAGATCTTTTGTCATACCAGTAATTTTCTTTCCATTCTCATTAGGGCTTAACACGTCCTCCACGTAGTCCAAATATTTCGATGTAACTCCTTTGGTACGAAACATTTCAGAACTGTATATTTTTCTGTGTAGAAGGGAAGAATGTGAAAAGTATTTACGCCGCTCTTGTATTATCAATATTATAATTTAAAAAAATTGATAAAGCTATCAAAACAAAGTTTCGTTTTGATCTTTTCGTTCATTATTTAAGCATAGACACGGTATTTATTCACAAAGAGCCGCCAACTGTGATTGATCATTCGTCTATTTATTCTTTGTATAACTTCGGTTACGCTGTTTTGTCATATTTCTTATTGACGTTGTGAACCATGGTAAACTTTTTATTTTGAAATACTTTATGCGGTACGAGATTTACTCGTCCTCTGTCTAAAAATGTTTTAATTTGTGTAGATATATCTAAAACCTCTTTAGCTGTTTCAATCGTTACGTTTCCCAGACTTCCCATTTTGCTTTTATGAAGAGAGGAATTTCTCTATGTTTCT
>NC_088362.1:7857767-7880267 GCF_034508935.2 Berghia stephanieae
GCCTCGAAACTTCCTGCCAATCACGTCACAGCACAGTGAAAGATTAAGTGGCCTGCTGTCTCTGACGTTCCTTGACAGTGGGGACAGTCGGCTGACTCCCTCAGACCCCAACGATGCATGTTTGAAACAGTCCTACCGTGGCCTGTCAGTAATCGGTTTAAGGCAACCCACTGTTTGCGTTTGCCATTTCTGACGCATGGCACGAACTCCGTTGGATCTTTGATTACCCCACCTTCTTCTAACATGATAATTCTCCGATATTCCCTCCAGGCTTCACCAATATAAACTTTTTTTCAGTTTTGAGTGGTAGAAGGGCTTTCAGAATTTGAGTCGTGGTGTCCTTGGAGCTTTATTTATGATGGCTTTTAATGGGGTAATTAGGATGATGTATTTCTGTTTGCAGTCTAAATTTTGAGTTGCTTCTTCTTGCCTGAGTTCTCTTGGTACCAATGCACACTGGGTCGGCACCTGCCTAAACGAGGATAATAACGATAATGACATATGGCCCAACGTCTAAAAATGGTATTATGTCAAGGTTCTATTACCGATAATAATAATAATAATAATAATAATAATAATAATAATAATAATAATAATAATAATAATAATAATAATAATAATAATAATAATAATAATAATAATAATAATAATCACTGTGTGATCCTCAATGTACCCTACAAATAAATAAACATATTATAAAATGTATACCACAACGATATCAATAGCAGCAGTGTATATAATATTGTATCACTGTCATGGAAATGTAACGCTAAAAATGTAGTGCTTTACCAATGATTATCAAACTATCAATATATTTTGCCTCTCTTATCCTTCTGGGCAGAGCATTCCACAAAAGGGGCCCTGTGTGAGTAAAGATACCCTCGACATAAATTTTAGAAGTATTACTATTTCTAAGAGTAAGCTTAACTCGTTTTGTCAGTCGACACCAAGATCAAACGTCTATTTAAGAATCACTTTCGCCTACATTTAATACATCACCCCGTTAACTCTTTACTTACCAACTATAGGAAAATCCTAACATTCGTTGCGATACAACCAACATGTTTCTCTTGTACATCATAAGGTTTAAAGAAAATGAACAGTGTGTTGTAGAGCATGTTTGCTACAAAAATTAATTGTCGCAAGAACTTACTCCTATTGTGGTTGAGTGATAAAAATATAATTTTATATTATTTGGGTGTGAAGTTTTGGGGAAAATCCTGAAAATGGCTGGTACGGAGAGAGTTAATGCTCAATGGTATCGGTATCAATAAAGAGTGGCTTTCCTAACTCCGTTTTTCCAATTTTGAAATATTGAGGATTATTTCCTCTAAGATTCTGTCTATTATTTTATCATAATTATACTTCAAATTCACGCAAAGATTAAGGTATTCTGGCGTCATCAAAAGTTTAAAATATTGTTTACGTTTCAATTTATCTCACGGATGGAAAATCTCAAAAAGTAGAAAAAATCGACTTTACCAGCCTTCAATTGAAGTGGAATGGCTCGATGTTCTAACTGATCAATTACATGTAATTGACACTTGTTGATAATTGCACAGTCACACACACACACACACACACACACACACACACACACAGGCGCAAACACAACACACTTCAGTCCCATTTCGATTAAGGAGGCTCTACTGTGTGTAAATAATTGGACTTATTATGCAAATAAATAACCTACCCTCCCTTATTAATTGGAAAATAACAAAGAGATTTAGTTTTACATTAATTGAAAACAATAGACTTTGTAAGCACAATCAATATCATGAGACCTGGGATTGCCACAGGTTGATAATTTCACGCATACTGTCTCGCCATATTTTTGTTTTGCTTTTGTTGTTTGTTTTTGTTTTTTTTTTGTTTTTGTTTTTTTTTGTGTTTTGTTTCTGTTCCACGTTTTAAAAAAATCTTGTTGGTACCCAGTAAGCCAGACATATGATCGGGATAAGTGTTTTGAACCCTTTTTCAGGCGCCAGGTTATATTGACTTTCACTTCATCCATTACAAGATAGGTAGGTCCTCGTGAGACGCCAACAAACCAATATGGTCATATGACGGGCAACTGGTTAGCCTTTTGCCGTCATTTATGCATTTTACTGCCCCCACTAAACGCCAAGGCTCTGATCAATTAGGATTTGTAGGTCCAATCGATCTAATTTGCCGGCTCTCTGTAAATGATTGGACCTGATATCCAAATAAATTATCTACCTCACCTTAATTAACTCAATTTAGGATCGGAAGGTCCTGTGTTCGAGTCCCGAATGGTGCATAGTTGTGTCCTTGGAACAAGCTCTTTACTCACATTATCTCAGCGTATTTAATTATAAAAGGAGAACTTGGCCGTTAACAACGTTATCTCTGACCAGAAAAAAAATGTAATATTGCTAAACATGGGTCCTGTCTCGTCCTAAATGCTAAGTGTTGCAGTTGAGTAGGGACCCCTTGTGAAGCGATTTGAGCAAGTTTAGTGGATTTTGCGCAATATATTTAAAAAATTCGGTAAATGACAAAGAGTTTCCGTTTTAGCCTAGTAGAAAACATTAACCTTTGTAGATCTACGTCATCGGTATCATGTGACTGGACAAAGTCTTTGTATGCTGTCCGCCATCATTATTGTGTGACTGGAGATAGCAGGTTTTTATCACATTATGTAAACAAACCACCAAATATTATTTGATACTTTTTGATGATTGCATTTACACACCTCGTAATATATATATTATAGTATTGTATAGTATTGAATGACCTACTAACTAACTCGTCCCATTGATTTAATTACGGATTAACCCATGTGGATAGTGGTGATGTTAAGGGTATTAACCGAAATCCCTCACGACCACACTATTCCTTGAATATTAAAATCTTGCAACCTAGTCAAAGATTTGCTCCGGTATTTTCACAGATCGGTTATGATCTTCATTGTTGAATGACCCAGCAATGAATCGGTGTAATGACAGCCCACATCCTGTGATGACCATGCTGAACGGCCTACCACGCACCAGATTACAGACTACCGAACTGAACGGCTACTGTCTGCTATAACTGAAAACCTTCCACCCCAACCAGAAAAAAAGAATAGTTTTTAGGTTACGGGATGGAGATTAATACCCATAGAATATATTAATGAATTAAAACCCGCACTATTATTCTTTGGCAAATTATGTGTTAACTTGTTGTTGTATGAGGCAATTCTGTTAATTTTTCTAAAAATACCTTTTCTTTAACGGGGACTACACTTACCTTCTGAACCTAACTATCCCGATACAACGTGCCAATACAATACCGCTACTTTTATTACCCATTTCTTTAACCTAAAACATTCTATTATTATCAGTCAAGTGTCAGGAGCTTTTTAACCAACAATAAAAGGGAATAAAAGCGGCACCCGACGCTGTCTATGGGGAAAACCATTTGACTCCTATCTATACATATCTCCTCTCGTTGCCAACCGTGACAATATTGGGAGCTTCGTCCTGGATTATAATAATAATTTGGAACTTTATCCAGTCATTTCGATAGTAAAAATAACTGTGGGCTCGTATAGCATGTGGTAGTAATTAACTTACAAGTCGAAACAGTTACTCTTAATTAGAAGTGAATGCCTCATAAAAGAAAATCGAATTCATCCTCTTCACTTAGCTACTCATTTTAATTGATGTTGTAAAACTGTTGTTATTGTGATGTTATTACCATTACGTACATAGTTATTATTACCAGTTATAATTACTGAACGTGTTGTATGTCTTTATTATGCACCTTTATCTTGTGATTACCCAATCGATGACAAACCTTACATATTGAAAATACAAATAGTATCTTGTGGTTACTTTATAAAAAGGACTTCAGGATAGTTACAGCCAGGCTTAGTACAGGGTAACAGGCTAGCCTTTTGTAGTTATTACCTATATATTTAACCATAAGAATGCATACTTAAATCTCAAATACCTATCCCTCGCTAATCAGTGTTAAAAATTGAATTCTGATAAAATAAAATCTTACCTCAGTATATCGACAACAAATAAATACATTAACAAATAACTCATAACTAAATAAATAATAACAGAATTAATAATATCAACAGATTAAGAAGATATCAAACTGCAAACTTTATTCACTCACTATTAAGCAAATACAGTAAATGCTAGCTATTTTAAATGTCTAACCGATCCTTGCTCGCACAGCACGCTATATTTTAATACCCCCCCCCCCCTTCCTACTTCGACCCATATCGCTCGTAATCAAACTCAGGGATTATAATTGAGTTAACCCCCTTTCTCTGTGGTCTCAGTTACCTGCCTTACTTAAAAGCAACACTCCTCCCTCAGCAACGAATATATTAATATACCCAATCAGCAAATTAATTCCACAATGGATCGAATCAAACGTCGCAGAGAACTTCGTATTCTGGCGGAAGAAATGGGAATGACAGACCAAATGGAAATAAATCAATTCATAAGGGAAGAAATAGAGGCGGCGAATGCTAGAGAACTCGCTCAAGAAGAAAGGAAGCGAGAAGAAATGAGGAGAGAAGAGGAAAGGGAAGAAAGGAGGAGAGAAGAGGATGACAAGAAACGTGATTATGAATACAAATACGCGCACATGAGCTCGAGATGCAAAGAGAGAAAAACAAATCGAACTTGAAATGGAGACGCAAACCAGAGCACTGCCAACTACTCTGTCATCACCTGACAATTTACCTCCCTGTACCACACCCACGATTGACCCCAGTCTAAATTTGCATATGGATCCATTCGACGAAAAAGATGAATACATACACCGCGTTGAACGGATGGCAGAAAATTACAACTTAACCCCAGACAAATGGGCGTTAACATTGTCAACCTTACTGATAGGAAAAGCATATATACAGCTATACAGCTTACTGACACCTTCGGCACGGGAATCATAGACGGAAATAAAAGAGACTCTTTTCCGTCACTTTGAAGTCACCGCCACTTCATACAAAAACCGCTTCAGATCAGCCAAGAAGCAGAAGTACGAAACATATGCTCAACTGACGGCTTAGATTCTTACTCCAAAGATGGCTACAATTTGGGGAAGACTACCATGGACTCACGCATCTCATCTTGCTAGATCAAACACTGGACTCACTGCCATCAGAAGTGCGCAATTTTGTAAGACAAAACGGAGCTACGACCCTAAAAGATGTCACAATGTACGCAGATCGGTACTGTGAGGCCCAAGAGGAAAGCAAGGCTTTGATGTCCTTAACGGTAGCTGAGGAGGTGGAAAGTAACGAAACCTTCGCCTTGGACCAGCCTATCACTGAGTCGGAGACACACAGCGACGTTGACCTCAATACAGATCTTCACCGGGAGCGAAAGGAACAACGACGTGACCTAGTCAGCCGCCACAAAACCTGCTTTACCTGGTCATACAGACCTAGAGGAAGTGAAACTAACCCTTCTTGACCCTACTCCTATTCGGTGCAAACCCTATCCCGTCCCTCTTTCGAAAAGACGATAGAAACAGAAATACAAACTATGCTAGACGCGGGCATCACAACGACGCCTACATCACCTTACAGCGCACCGACCGTATTACTCCGGAAACCTAACGGGGAACACAGATTGTGCATTGACTACCGTAGACTCAACGCTGTTACTGAGTTTCAACCAGAACCACTCCCAGATCCCAACCGGAAATTCGCCTCGTTAGCAGGGGAAAAGTTCATCAGCCGTCTTGATCTTACCAAAGGATTTCATCATATTTCAGTTCATCCCCTATCCAGGACATACTTAGTCTTTAGCACTTCTTCAGGATATTACGAACTTACCGTCATGCCTTTTGGACTGCACAGCTCACCTGGAATATTCTCACGAATGATGAGATAACTACTAACGCCACTTCTAAACGACAACATTCTCCATTTTATGGATGACGTTTTAGTTGCTTCACCCACATGGGAAACTCATCTGCATGACCTGGAAATGTTATTCACTCGACTGCATGAAACTGGACTCACTGCTCGACCAACTAAATGCAAACTAGGGAACACAACGCTTGACTTCCTAGGGTACTAAATCAAGGAATGTTACAACCTGAACAAAAAAAATGTCGAAAAGATGAAGAACGCACCTAGACCAAGGACAAAGAAAAATGTCCGATCCTTTATCGGAATTTGCAGCTTCTATCAAAAGTTTATTAAAGATTTTAATCAAATAGCCTCCCCTCTCACTGATCTCACGAGAAAAGCAGCACCTGACACAGTCGTTTGGACACCATGGTGCGAACACGCATTTCAGACTCCGAAGGAGGTCTGACATGCCAACCCATATTGCATTTGCCTGACCCTTCCAGACCCTTTATACTGAGGACAGATGCCAGTGGTACAGCGATTGGAGCCTTACTAATGCAAAAGGACAACGACTCTGTACTACACCCCATATTTCTATACGATTTGCATTATCGGTGATTTTGAGATGATTTCTAGCTCAAACCCTCACCGCTGATAGACAAGTGTCTGATCCAGAGGGTAACTAGTGATTTCTACCGTAATACTAAAGAAACAAGGATAAACTCCGTCTCATGTACCCGATGGTTCTTAATGACTACTATGTTTCAATGTAATCGAAAAGAAACTCGAATCTCTCGTGTGATACGTAATCTATGGAGAGAATGTCAAATACTAAAAGCTTTTCAAAGATAAGCATCGCATCATAATGACCGACACTGACACGATTTTAAAAAGGAAGTAAAAGATAAAATTTAGCCGTTATCTTTATTATGCTAGTGAGGAATGGATATTATTCAACTTTACTAGCATGTAACTTGGCTTTGGTGACTTAACTGTTCAAGAAATTAATTGCACTGTAATCTGCATTCTCTTATCTTTCTTATAGACCAAAAACATATTTGGTGTACAGTGACAGTATTCCTTACTAATTTAAATACTTTATTTAACAAAATGTAACTTTTTGTGGTCTTCATACAGTTTTTATGATTATACTTGTCTATGATTTCACAATCAACGGTAAAAATAATTGTTATGTGTTTGGTATCATAATAACATTTGGTTTTATCTCGTTTTGTTCACACCAAGCACAAATCTTCAACACAACATAATCTTAAGCGTGTTTGATTAAAAACACCAATAAAATTGGCATATCGTTGAAAAAAAAAGGTCCGTCAAAAGTTCTCGAACAGGTAGACACTGAGGTCTATCAGGGGTTAGATAGTTGCAGAGTGTAGAGGTTTAATGACTTTTGGATTTTCAGCTAAATGTGTGTTCGTTCGGTGCCGTGAATGCTCCATTACAGATATCTCACAGTCTCTATAATTTGACCATTTGTATACAAAGGTGAAGCCATTGAACACAACATTGATCTCGTAAGGAAGAACATTTTCATCCACAAAACGGAAGACGTTGACAAAATCTTTCCAACAAGTGATGTTCTGTATCAGCACTATGACAGGAATGTCTTTCAAGCGAGCATTTGGGCCACAATCAATGGGTCATTGATGTCTTAGCAAATCCAAGTAATCCGAATGGAAGGAAGATTTATTAATGATTATTCTGTTTAGAAACTTTTGCTGTAGGAGATATCATGCACATACAATCTCCCCTGAATAGATGATATGGCATTAAAAAGCTCAGATCTAAGTCTAGTACTAGATAACATATATTTCACAACGAATAAATGTGACGGTATTCGAGAAAAAAAAAAGAAACAATTGTAGTATTGGTAGATATTGTTAAAGGCATGTGACAAATAAATATACTTAAAAGGACTTCTCCAAAAAATTAAAAAGGCGAAGAGCTCTCACAGAACATTACTCTGGGTCATTAACTCTCTGACAAATTAAAAGGCTCGAGTAGGAACGGGTAGTAGAAGGACTGATAAGCCATAATTTACAAATCATGTTAATCTCTTTAGTAGCTTCCATTTGTTTAATAATATTATGTTTTGTTAGCAGTTTTCGAGGCATTTCACAAGAAGAGACTTGATGCAGTTAAAATCTGAAAAAGTACAATGACTCTTTTGAATTGAGACAAGATACTTAAGATTTTTGTATTCCAGTTCATAACATATCAACAATATATTTTGTTATTTGGCTGGTATTGATTTCCCAATAGGCTACGAGTATTATAATTAGTTAAAACTTTAATGGGCGATAACTCCATTAAATATCATCTGATTTAGTTGTGTTCTACAAATTATTCAGTTGCTTATATTTTTTCTTGAAAAGTATTGTTTTATCATCACTTTTCTAGATGTTTCATAAATACACACTTGTTCTGTTTTTTTTTTTTTTGTTTGTTTGTTTGTTTGTTTTTTTTTTGTTTTTTTGTTTTTTTGTTTTTTGTTTTTTTTTTTTTTTTTTTTTTTTTTTTTTTTGGGGGGGGGGGGGGGGTTCATCCCAATGTGAAAAAGGGCAAAAACATATGAATTTTGATATAGAGCTAAGATTCTTTGTTAGAGCCTAAAGACACATAACCAACGTTTTTTTGTTGATCGTAGAGTGCTATAGATTTCCTATTGGTCAGAATCAGCGTGGGTGCGCAACCGGATGCGCGGGTTGACGGAGGTAGGAAACAATAACAAACCCACATGGTTGCCATTACCTCCACCATCATTCTCGCTCACGGTTTGTGGAAAGCACTTCATTACAGGCACGTAATAGTGAATCTAGTTTTTGTTTTGAACATTTCTATTATTATTCTTTGTAAATTGACCCATATTAAAAGAAACATACAAACAAAACAGGCATGACCAGTCACTAACAATGCCGTGTAGTGTGTAGACAGTAACACAGTACGGTGAACATGACTGACACTGGGATCGGAATGTCGGAACCCATGAGTCGTTCGCAACTCTGCCTCACGTATTCATTTAATCAGTCAATTTAATTTTTATTAAGCTTGCGTAAAACATACAAACAAAAAAGACATGACCAGTCACTAACAATGCAGTGTAGTGTGTAGACAGTAACACGGTACGGTGAACATGAATGACACTGGGATCGGAATGTCGGAACACAGTAGTCGTTCGCAACTCAGCCTCGCGTACTCATTTAATCAGTCAATTTAAATTTCATTTAGCTTGCCTATTCTTCAAGTTTATGATATATTCACTTTTTCTATTTAAAAAGGGTAATCCAAACAGACCATAAAAACGATTTTATAATAAGCCGACTTCAACTTCCATCACTTACGACACGAACTTATTTTGGGTGTTTTTTTTAACAAAACCGTTTGACTCAAACTAAAGCTTCGGCATTGGATAAGGAGCGAGGTCCCTGTTGCCATCTTGCTTAGTTTATACAGAGACTGGGTTGCCAGCTTGGCTGTTCTTGATAAATAGTAGTAAATAGCACAACCTTGTGCAATGAGAGATAGAGAGAGAGAGAGAGAGATTTTGAACAAAAAACGAATCTCTCTCTCTCTCTCTTACCCTCTCTCTCTCTCTTGCCCTCTCTCTCTCTCTCTCTCTCTCCTCTCTCTCTCTCTCTCTCTCTCTCTCTCTCTCCCTCTCTCTCTCTCTTCCTATTTCATCTGTCACACTGTTTGACAATCTTCTTCACCTGGCTCACTTGTACTTGTAATATCGGGTGTAAGGTAAAATTTTGAACAATTATTATTATTTATAAAATGCAGAAACTTTGCAAATAAACCGATAGACTAGATATTAATTCGATTCGAAAAGTGAAACACAAAAGGAGAATTTGCGAATACCCGGTCCAGACATAAGCGTCATGGTCTTATTTATAAAGTGCAGAATCTTTGCAAATAAACAGATAAAATAGAGATTAATTCGATTCGAAAAGTGGAACACAAAAGCAGAATTTGCGAATGCCCGGTCCAGACATAAGTGTTATGGTCTTATTTATAAAATCTAGAAACTTTGAAAATAAACGGACAAGATAGAGATTCATTCGATTCGAAAAGTGGAACACAAAAGCAGAATTTGCGAATGCCCGGTCCAGACATAAGCGTTATGGTCTTATTTATAAAGTGCAGAAACTTTGCAAATAAACGGATAAGATAGAGATTCATTCGATTCGAAAAGTGGAACACAAAAGCAGAATTTGCGAATGCCCGGTCCAGACATAAGCGTTATGGTCTTATTTATAAAATGCAGAAACTTTGCAAATAAACGGATAAGATAGAGATTCATTCGATTCGAAAAGTGGAACACAAAAGCAGAATTTGCGAATGCCCGGTCCAGACATAAGCGCTATGGTCTTATTTATAAAGTGCAGAAACTTTGCAAATAAACGGATAAGATAGAGATTCATTCGATTCGAAAAGTGGAACACAAAAGCAGAATTTGCGAATGCCCGGTCCAGACATAAGCGCTATGGTCTTATTTATAAAGTGCAGAAACTTTGCAAATAAATGGATAAGATAGAGATTCATTCGATTCGAAAAGTGGAACACAAAAGCAGAATCTGCGAATGCCCGGTCCAGACATAAGCGTTATGGTCTTATTTATAAAGTGCAGAAACTTTGCAAATAAACGGATAGACTAGATGTTATTTCGATTCGAAAAATGGAACACAAAAGGAAAATTTGCGAATACCCAGTCCAAACATAAGCGTCATGTTCTTATTTTTAAAGTACAGAATCTTTGCAAATAGACGGATAAAATAGAGATTAATTCGATTCGAAAAGTGGAACACAAAAGCAGAATTTGCGAATGCCCGGTCCAGACATAAGCGCTATGGTCTTATTTATAAAGTGCAGAAACTTTGCAAATAAACGGATAAGATAGAGATTCATTCGATTCGAAAAGTGGAACACAAAAGCAGAATCTGCGAATGCCCGGTCCAGACATAAGCGTTATGGTCTTATTTATAAAGTGCAGAAACTTTGCAAATAAACGGATAGACTAGATGTTATTTCGATTCGAAAAGTGGAACACAAAAGGAAAATTTGCGAATACCCAGTCCAGACATAAGCGTCATAGTCCTATTTATAAAGTACAGAATCTTTGCAAATAGACGGATAAAATAGAGATTAATTCGATTCGAAAAGTGGAACACAAAAGCAGAATTTGCGAATGCCCGGTCCAGACATAAGCGCTATGGTCTTATTTATAAAGTGCAGAAACTTTGCAAATAAACGGAAAAAACAGATTAATTCTAATCGAACAGTGGAACACAAAGGCAGAATCTGCGAACAACCGGTCCAGACATAAGCGTTATGGTCTTATTTATAAAATCTAGAAACTTTGCAAATAAACGGATAAAATAGAGATTAATTCGATTCGAAAAGTGGAACACAAAAGCAGAATTTGCGAATGCCCGGTCCAGACATAAGCGTTATGGTCTTATTAATAAAATGCAGAAACTTTGCAAATAAACGGATAGACTAGATATTAATTCGATTCGAAAAGTGGAACACAAAAGCAGAATTTGCGAATGCCCGGTCCAGACATAAGCGCTATGGTCTTATTTATAAAGTGCAGAAACTTTGCAAATAAACGAAAAAAATAGAGATTAATTCTAATCGAACAGTGGAACACAAAGGCAGAATTTGCGAACAACCGGTCCAGACATAAGCGTTATGGTCTTATTTATAAAGTGCAGAAAATTTGCAAATAAACGGATAAGATAGAGATATATTCGATTCGAAAAGTGGAACACAAAAGCAGAATTTGTGAATACCCGGTCCAGGCATAAGCGTCATGGTCTTGTTTAAATGAAACAATGCCATTTAAAAAAATATATGGTCAATGAGTAATTAAGCTAAATATGCGGAGTTCAAATAGATAATTTGATCTGTGAATTATTTTTATAATTAGCTGTTTTTATTCTCCATCATTTAGGTTATGTGATTAAGTTTATAATTGAAATACAAACTTTATCTCACTTATCAATGTTTTGCAATAAAGGAGAGTGTGAGTGAACCTGAGCAAAGGAAATTATTTGAGAGAGTGATATTTATCATGCTTTTCAGTTTGTAGTTGAATTCTAGAATGGATTCTTTATAGTTCTCATTGATTGTATGTCAGTATGTCAGTCTTTAGGACACCGATTACCCTAATGCGGCCACAATTTACAATGTGACGGCCACAAGCCCGTTAAACACAGAGTGGGGTATTGTTGTTTGCAAGTAATGCTATGGTTTTAATAGGATATCTGTCTCCTATTAAAATACATTCCTGTGTTGGATTTTGGATTAAATTCATGTCTTCTTCGGATTTTGGGATATTTAATTTTCATGGATTGTGATTGTGATTTTCAAGACTATTAATGTAAGTAAATGCCCAAATAGATATTTTTATTCATTTATTCTTTATTTATTTTTTTTAGTTTTGTTTTGTTTTGAAGCATTTATTATAAGAAATATTGTACATATGCACTTATACACCAAAGACTATATCCTTTCAACTGCTTATTATTATTATTATTATTATTATTATTATATTATTATTATTATTATTATTATTATTATTATTATTATTATTATTATTATTATTATTATATGATAATATAATAATAATAATAATAATAATAATAATAATAATAATAATAATAATAATAATAATAATAATAATAAGTGCATTGAGTGAAATCCCAATCATGATTGCCAAAATAAAACTGGCGCTAGAATCCCGACTACCTGTCTAAACAAATGTTGTTTGTACGATACATACTAACTACACGTTCAATATCGGGGGCAGAAAATATACGTTTGGTTTTATGAAATTAAAACAGTAGTCCCACATTGTTCTTTGATGTTATTTGTGGTTGCATTTGCTTTGAAACTTACACATTATATTGTGTTACATTGTTTACAAAATATTTCTGGTACTCGTATGCATGTGTAGTCAACGGACCACCGGTCAATCGTGTTCTTTATTATTTTATTATTAATTTTGGCTTGACATCTTACATATGTGAATTTGACAGGTTGTTATGGATGGTAATTATAACATTAAGTGATTTTTAAACATTTTTACGGCGTTTTAAATGTCTTTCTTGCATTCATTGCCGAGCACCTCCACTTTTCTGTTACTATTTTAACGATCAGCTGATTTTCTCTTGCCTCCCCTTTAATTTCGCGGACTTTTTTCAGAACGAGGCGTGGGAGTGGCTAATTACCTTTTGTGTTCTATTTTGAGTAACATAATTCAATGGGCGATAACTCCATTAATCATGATCCGATTTATTTGCAATTTGGAAATAATGGTATTCTCTGTTTGAGCTGTTATTTGTTTTCTTTACAGATTCTAATTTTCTTAACAGTTTAAGTGATATTCTTGAAAATCGTGCTCTTTTTAGAAAGAAGAGGTAAATAAAATGAAATGATGTATGAATTTAATTATTTTTTCTTAGGTGATATATTTGGATCCTATTAAAGTTTTTTGGTTATTTGAAAGTTATCAAATTCTTGATATTATGGGAGTTATGAATTTAACCATAATTTCACATTCTTTGACCTCTATGCGACCCCCGAAAAGGTCAGATCCAAGTTCCAATCAGACAAAAATGTTATTTTTTGTCTGCTCATTTGGCCTATAAAGAAAGTTAAACTTTTACACGGATCCGAAACACCAATGGCCTCGGGGACCCTACTATTTTTGTTGTTGTCTGGTTTAGTCATATTGCTTGTAAGTGGCACGAAAAAAAAAAGAAAGTATAGGACATTAATGGTATTGAATAAAGATCTACCTTATCAGCATATTCACAACTCTTGCGTTCTTTACAAATAGCATCCAAGAGTAAACGTCCCAATAGGACAAGTTCAAAGTTCAGGGTAAGATCTAAAGTTTATGAAATTTTACTCAAGCCTCTTCCCAAATTTAATAACTTCAAACCTGTTACTTTAACACATTTGAAACTGCAATTGGTTGTCACGCTTTTGAAATGTTTATGGCGAAGAGCTATCCAGTCAAATTATATATTTTTTCCTTCAGGCCAGTTCATATTTTTTTACCAGTTATTGTCAGGGAAATTTGCATTGCATCTATCGAGGTATTTTGAGGAGATGATTTGAAAATTAAAAGGAAAAAAATTCTTACACATTAAGTTCACATAGATGTTTTTCTTCACATCCGATTTTTATTTTTTAGATTAATTAATCAATCATTATTAATTGATTAATTTATTTATCTATTTAAATCTACTTATTGCATAGATGACTTGTCATTTTCATTTGAGCAAGAATGGATGCTCTTCGAAAACTGTAACAAACTTTTTAACCTTTGACAAGATGAAACAACAAACAAATATATTGAGACATAAAAAATTGACTGTGTTGTCTTCGATCAACCGGCAGAAAAAGCCATCTTTTATTTACTCACTGTTTTCATTCTATCTTTCATGGACGAATAAAAATAGGGACATAACTACAAAATATGACAACAAAATCAAAAAGTAGAACGAAGTCTAACTCTCTCTCTCTCTCTCTCTCTCTCTCTCTCTCTCTCTCTCTCTCTCTCTCTCTCTCTCTTTACAGACGCCACGTCATGAGCAGTAGGGACAGTTGTTGGTTTTTTTTTGGGTTCTTTTTGTTGGTTTTTTAAAAACTCATCTAATGCTTTTGACAGCGCTTTGGTATGGATGAAATGACATCTATATAATTACATGTAGCCTATAACACGGTCTTGTTTGCATTCGTTTGGCCTGAAAATCTCTTTTTTGATAAAAATTGACCTTCTAACTAAACTTGTCAATATCTCAGTTCAAACCTTTTCACCATCCGACTGATTATGTCATGGACGGTACTGTTGGGCTGATCCGTTTGGGTCAAGTTAAATGAGGAGCTGTCTTGAAACTTGAACACATGATCTTAAGAAGTCGAAAGAAACCAGATTTTTGGAATGGTGAATGGCGTCGACTGCATAGCTTCCCTCTGATGGCCAGACGGAGTTGTCGTATCAGTAAGCACGTTGGTTCGAGCCCCCATCGCTGCGAATTTTTTTATTCTCTATTGTCTTCTGGCCCTTTTCTACTCACTTCATTTTCTGTTGTGATGATGATGATGTTGATGTTGATGATGATGATGATGATGATGATGATGATGATGATGATGATGATGATGATGATGATGATGATAATAATAATAATAATAATAATAACTATTAATCAGGTAACTGTCGTATTCTGGAAAACATGTATTTAAAAATTTGGCAAGAAAACTCGTCCTTCAAATGACCCTCATCTTGACAAAAACTTTCAAACCAGGGATTTAAAGGTTGGTAGAGCGCTCGCTTCACAGGCAAAAGGACTGACTTCGATTTCGGGCGAAGTCGAGTTTTTTTGGAGTTTATTTTACCCCCGCCCAATCCATCCGTCATCCAGCAGTGATTGGTTTGCTGGGTCTGCTAGAAAGTACTTTGCGTAGATTTGCGTCATACTCAAAGTGTAGCAAGCAATGTCTATTGTCCGTTTCACGTTATAGAAACCGGGTTAAACACCGGCTTTACAATAACAATCTAAAAAATAAACAACTGATGGAATATAAATGAGGACAGTTAGACATAGACATAAAGTCAATAAAAAGAAAATATTTTTTTAAAATCGATTTATAGGAGGTCCAGATGGCTCAAGTTTCACAAGCAAAGGAACGGTAATTGGCCCCGGCTTCAGTCGAGATATTTTTCTGACTCCCTTGGCCACCCAGTAGTGATTGGGCAGCTGGGTCTGTATGAGCTGATCGAAAAGGCAAGCGTCAGACCTATCCAAACAGTTGTTATTGTCCTTTCACGGTAAAGAAACCGGGATAAACTCCGGCTCCACGGGTCCAGCGGCTCTGAAGGACAACGACTAAATCCAAATGGCTCTGTTCTGAGCGATGTTTTGTAAAGGTATCAAAGGTTTATCAATTCTTTTAATACTACTGTGCTCTAGGGAAGATTTTAAAAAGAGAGAGAGAGAGAACTAAAAACATACAACAAATATATAAATTTTGAGGATTTTTTTTCTTTTTTTTAAATATCGATCGAAAAAAAAATAGCTCATCTTGTCCCAAACCATCCAACCCGAGACTTCACGGATCCACCGGGCCATCGCAGATTGCTTGAGAATATATATTCATTTACCATCTGGACATGACTTTGCATGTTTTCTAAGTCACGAAATCTCAATTATATGATTATGCTAAATATATACTTTAACGATTTGATAAGGGTCTTAACATGCAGGTTTCATTTTCACAAGCAGTGGCAGTCATTTTCTCTATGGTAGAAGAAGTAGAAGAAGAAGAAGAAGAAGAAGAAGAAGAAGAAGAAGAAGAAGAAGAAGAAGAAGAAGAAGAAGAAGAAGAAGAAGAAGAAGAAGAAGAGGAAGAAGGAAAAGAAGTAACGAAGACGATGATGATGAAGACGAAACGACGACGACGTCGGCAAAGATGGTGAAGATACATACATACGCTCTCTCTCTCTCTCTCTCTCTCTCTCTCTCTCTCTCTCTCCACTAAAATACTAAAATCGTTGATTATTACATGACATATATATATTGACCTTACTGGCTTACAATGATATTCAATATCCATTCACCATATCATCATGTAATGCTAACTATTCTTTGGATTGTTTCAAATCGTACCGCCACTCTTCCATCACAGTCATGAGGAGGAGAAGGAGAAGAAAAAGAAGAGGAAGAAGAAGAGGAAGAAGAAGAAGAAGAAGAAGAAGAAGAAGAAGAAGAAGAAGAAGAAGAAGAAGAAGAAGAAGGAGAAGACCAAATTCCAAATGGTTCACTGTTGAAATCCGAAAGGCCAAACATGAAAGACGTCATAAGGAAGGTATTTGGCGTAAGTCTGGACTTTATAAAAAAGCCAAAAATTATACCAATCATCTAATAGTCTGTACCAAGCGGCAATATGTGAAGGACACTCTGATAAAAAGCAAACTTGACTCGAAAAAGCTTTTTAATACTGTCAAAGAAATGATCACACCATCGAATGCAAATAATCTACCTACAAATACATCTCCAAAAGAACTCTGTGACAAATTCAACATCTTTTTCATTGAGAAAATTTCCAACATCCGACAGGAACTAGACAACGATAGCCCCACAAATCTACATCCAAGCACAACATCACGAGTTGAAACAACAAGCATAACTTCACCATGAACACAACAACAATGACAAGGCACGTGACATCGCCTGGAAGATCATCAACGGAAGAGACACTACAGGAGGACACAACACTTACCTCCACGACACGACCAACTAAATCTATGAACACCCGTTATAAAATGTTAACGTCATTTGAACCCGTAACAATAGAGGAAGTTTAAAATATTTTGTCAGATATGCCTAATAAATCATGCCCCCTAGATAAAACACCAACTTGGCTCATAAAATCATGTTCAGATTATCTTGCTCCAGCAATTGCACCTATCGTAAATGAAAGCCTAGCGTTGCCCGATTTTCCTAATATGCTGAAACATGCCTTGGTTAGACCCCTGAAGAAATAAGCAAATCTTGACTGCAATGAGTTAAATAATTTTTGACCTGTGTCAAATATAAATTTCATTTCAAAATTAATCGAAAAAGTCGTTGCTGCTCGTATTATTAACCATCTAGAGACGAATGCCTTAAATGTTAAACTTCAATCTGTCTACAAAGCCTCACATAGCACGGAAACGGCATTACTTAAAGTTTGTAATGATATTGTAAATGATATAGATAATAAAAGTGCTGCGATGCTTGTTTTACTATATTTAAGTGCTGCATTCGACACTATCAATCAAAATTTACTTTTGACTAGACTACGGGATCAATTTCATATCAGTGGCACAGCTTTGGACTGGTTAAAGGAATAGTTGTTTGAAAGAACTCAGTCGGTAATTAAAGAAAACCACGTATCAACTCCATCCATATTAACGTGTGGAGTGCCTCAGGGATCTATTCTCGGCCCCCCTCCTTTTTACAATGTATACTGCTCCCCTTTCTCATATGTTATCCAATTTTCCCATTGATTTTCATTTTTATGCTGATGACACTCAGCTCTATACAAAACTCAATAATGATTCAGAGCTGTCATCAGTATCTGTTATGGAAAATCGCATTGCTAACATATAGGATTGGATGAAACTGAAAAAAATTAAATTTAATTATGACAAAACGGAAACGATAATTTTTGGAAATAGGTATCAACTCTCAAAAATATCTACAAGTGAGATACTAGTGGGTGAAAATGCTATTAAACCTAGTTCTTGTTTGAGAAATCTTGGGGTGTATTTAGATCAAGAGTTACCCATGGAAGATCATGTTTAAAAATATGCCAATGTTGTAACTATCACATTAGACACATTGGAAGAGTCAGACATTATATTGATATTACAAAGATGCTTGTTAATTCGTTTATTACTAGCAGATTAGATTATTGCAATGCCCTTTTCATTGGTTGTCAAAGTAGATTAATTCATCAACTACAAAAAATTCTAAATAAAGCGGCTAGACTTAAAAAATTAACGAAAAAAAGAGATCACATAACACCAGCTCTCCAGGAATTGTATTGGCTTCCTGTGAAGTATAGGATAGAATTTAAGATATTGTGCTATGTTTTTAGATGTCTGGATTGATTGACACAGGAATATTTGCAGGAACTGATTAAAAAATATGAACCCACTCGAAATTTAACATCATCTCAGTCCCAACTTCTAAAAGTTACAACCTCAAAATCCACTTTCCGTGAAAAAGCCTTTTCATTCATAGCACCACGCCTATGGAACGCACTTAGTCCTCGGACAAAGTCTGTGAAAATTTATCATCTTTCAGGAAATGTCTGAAGACTGAGTTGTTCCGTGAGGCTTATTTTCATGAAATGGATGTTACTTAGATTTTGTTTTTGTATTCATGCTTATTATGTATCGTGTAGTGTTGTGATTTTGAATTTTGTTGTTTTTAAACATTTTTATTTTTATTATGTAAAGCGCCGCAGAGCACGATTAACGTGGATGTTTAGGGCCTATATAAATTCATTATTTACTATTTACTAAGAAGAAGAAGAAGAAGAAGAAGAAGAAGAAGAAGAAGAAGAAGAAGAAGAAGACGACGAAGAAGAAGAAGAAGAAGAAGAAGAAGAAGAAGAAGAAGAAGAAGAAAGAAGAAGAAGAAGAAGAAGAAGAAAGAAGAAAAGAAGAAGAAGAACGGAGAGGAAGTAAGAAGAAGAAGAAGAAGAAGAAGAAGAAGAAGAAGAAGAAGAAGAAGAAGAAGAAGAAGAAGAAGAAGAAGAAAAAGAAGTAAGGAAGACGATGATGATGAAGGGGAAACGACGACGACGTCGGCAATGATGATGAAGAAGATACATACATACTATCTCTCTCTCTCTCTCTCTCTCTCTCTCTCTCTCTCTCTCTCTCTCTCTCTCTCTCTTTCTCTCCCACTAAAATACCAAAATCATTGATTATTACATGACAGTTGTATTGACATTACTAAATGATATTCAGTATCAATTCACCATATCATCATCTAATGCTAACTTTTTTTCAGATAGTTTCAAATCTCTCCGCCACTCTTCCATCCCAGACATGGGTAACGCATTTGCGACCCAACGTGCCAAAACGGTATTAAGTCGGGATGATTAGATGCTGAATACTGAATTTGTAGCCAGAAAAATAAGACTTGCGTTGAGTTTATATGCTTATTGAGGAGAATGATTATCATATTCCAGATTGCTTAACACCAATATATAATTCATATTTTTGACTAGTTTACCTTTAATTAGACTTTATAGCAACTGGTTCATCCCGACTTCATACCGTTTTGAGAAGTGGGGTAACACATTTTGCGTTAGAACCACGCGTCTTAACAGTGATGCCCTGTGATGAAGTCTTCAACGATTGGCTAGTGTACGATTTCCTGCACGTGACCTAGTCTGATTGGATAGTTAGAGTAGCAGGGATAAAACTGTTCTGTGCGTTTTGCCTATAAATGATCGTGATATTCTGTGACTTTTCATTTCTGATCCAAGTCCAGAAGTAAACATTTCTGATCCAAGTCTAGAAGTAAACATTTCTGATCCAAGTCTAGAAGTAAACATGCAGGTCTTCAATATTAAGGTACGTTTTTTCAACTTTCATTTTCACCTTGATACTTTTTTTTTCTTTTTCCATTTTTTTCTTTCTTTAAGATAACATTGTGCGGAGAAATAGTTTATCTTAGAATTTTTTTTTGAAGTGAACGTGAAACAATAGGTTAATAATAATAATAACACCCATATGGAACATACCTTCGCATTTTATGTTTGTCTTTTTTGTTTCGTTTTAGTTTCCATTGTTTTGTGAGATTGCTTTACGTTTGTCTTATTATTATAACACTAGATACCACCAAAACTGTATCTAGTATATTCTGAAGAAATAAATAATTTAAAAAGAAACCAAAAAAAAAATGTATCACGAATTTAACATGTTGGCCAAATTAGGGCATCTGGTACATTTTTATTCAAATGTCGGAAAGTTAGTTAGTTAAATGATTACCAATCTTGGGCTAACCCACACCGGATATTGACTTCGACGACCCGGCACCGCCATCCTCTACCGTCTTCCGGACAAAGACATCGGGCACTGACAAAATACGAAGAATAAAGAGAAGAGCCGCTAAACCTACCCATACCAAGCACCCGACGTCCTCTGCCTTTTTTTTCTTTGTTTGTTCTGCATTAAGATTGCTTTTTTTTCTTGCATAGCGTCGATCCTTAGCGGGGAGGGAGGCAGTCAAATGTATAGTAGTAGTACATTTTTTGGAGAGATGATTTTTTTCCTTGCAAATTATCTCTCTTTGATACATTATTAAGGTTATTCATTTTCCGCTGTGTGGACTATTGGCTTTACACTCCCCTTCGTATCCAGAGGTCTTTCGTTCGAGTCCCGTTCTAAGCGGTGCATAGTGGAAAAGGCTCGTTACTCACATTCAATCATCGTACTCAGGTGTAAAATGAGTACCAGACCGTTAACAGCGTTGTCTCTGTCGGGGGAAAATGTAATATCGCCTAACAGGCATCACGTCTCGTCCTAAATGTCACGTGTTCTGTTGGCCAGGGAACCCTCGCAAAGCGCGTTTAATGGATATTGCTCTCTATATAAAAGTTCAAGCTTTTACTAAATGTATAAAATTTTAGTGTATCCTTTATAAGAAGACATTTGCTTGGACCGGCTAGTACTTTTAGGTCATGTCAAAATGGGCGATTTGGCGGATTACTCGTGGAAACATCTGTTCTCTATTTGAACCAGGCCCTCTTGTCTTCCTTTTCTTTGGTGCTTCAGATCTCTATTATCCCCCTTTTTACTGGCGCTGAAATGACCAAACAGTAACATTGTTGCAAGTGCCGTAAAATCCATATTAAAGAAAAACGAGCAACAAAATAGATTTCTCGTAGAAGTCCCACTTTGTCAAGACAAGCGTTTGGTGCTTTAACTTCAGATATACATCTTTCTCCCTCTCATTCTCCTTTTATTGGCGCTGCAAGGAACAAAAGTGTTTAAGCACCATCAAAAAATCCCCAAAAACAAAACAAAACAACCAAAAACTCCAGGAGACTAATTCATTGAATTGTAATGTTTCAAAAATTAGATTGTTGCTATTTCTCCTCTCTCTTCTTATCGGATCCGTCAACTTAATACTTCTGGTACTGATTGTGTTTCATGTCTACTTGGCTCATAAAGTAGCCTTCGTTATCCTTCATTAGAATGGTAAAATCCACGACATGAAATCAGAGGCAATATAAATAGAGACTCATAATATATTCCATTTATAAAATTAATTTTAAAAAATTAAAACTGCGACCGTTTCCAACCAACAAACCGATCGTTACGAGAGCAAAATACTGATATTGAGTTCAAAGTTATTTCCCAGAGTAACGGGTAACACCACCCATTGGGGAAGAGAAATTACTCTAATGTTTTAGATGACCTCTAAAGATAAAACAGAAACTCCAAGCTGCTAATCTTCCCGTCCACCATCGTTGGTAGAACGAAATCATGTATAGTTTAGACTCATTGCTTTTGTGTTAGAGTGAAGAAA
Source organism: Berghia stephanieae (assembly GCF_034508935.2). Classification (NCBI taxonomy): domain Eukaryota; kingdom Metazoa; phylum Mollusca; class Gastropoda; order Nudibranchia; family Aeolidiidae; genus Berghia; species Berghia stephanieae. Next base: position 7,879,725 of record NC_088362.1, read on the forward strand.
AGAGAAGAATCTATTTTTATTTTCAGTGATGTGAAGTTTTGATGAAAATCCTGAAAATGGCTGGTAGTTAAAGAGTTAAATTAGGTGTTTTAGCACCTGATAGGCGTCATGTATCGTTCTACATGTTACGTGTTGCTGTTGGTCAGGGTCTCTTTGTGGACCACGCTCATTAAAAAATTTATTTTTTATTTGGTTGTTGTTGTTGTTTTTGTTATTGTTGTTGATGATGCTATTTTAAAAAATTCCAACCATATAATTATACCGTGTCTAGACAAAAGGTCTCATAGATGGTGCATTTCTATATTTATATAATTCTGATTTATTTTTGTCCATCAACCACATTAAAGCATCTGGCAATGGCACTTGTCCTCCTGGTCCTCAGTATCAGTCTTGTTGCTGGTTGCAACAGTGATGCCGTAAGTATGTTTTATAACGTTGTTGTATCTGAAAAATAAAGTTAACTTCATGATTATCACCCAGCATGGCATTAGAGGGTAATTGCTCAAATAACTTTCTGCCACTTCTTTGCGCTAGCTGGTCCCA
>NC_088362.1:7885267-7887767 GCF_034508935.2 Berghia stephanieae
AAAATGTGACGCATAATATTGCCCATTATAACCGATAAACCAGGCACATAAGTGGGTTCGGATATCAGACCTGCATATGTGTAACTGTCGGCCTTGGTTTTGAGACCTAGTCACTTGTCCCAATTTGTTCACCGTTGTTTCAGTTCTAACATTCCGCTGTGCCAATTCAGACACCCCTTTCACAATTGCGACAAATGCAACTAACTTTGAGGTACGCTTTGTTTGACCTAAGATCGATGTTAAACGAGCTTAAAATATGTACATATTTGATGGTTTGTCTAAAATATATATTTTCGTAGGGATAATGCAGGTACATCTGGAATTTGGACTCTACACCGCTCATGAAACCATGTTAGACTACCGTCACATGTGGGATAATTTAAACGCGCAGTATACGGCTATGTGGTCTCGTGCAACGACACACAGCTTCGGATGCCGTCATACCATTACTCCACACAGCTGTCATACCACTTGACCACACAGTCGTCATACCACTAGACCACACAGCTGTCATACCACTAGACCACACAGCCGTCATACAACTAGACCATACAGCTGTCATACCACTTGACCACCCAGTCGTCATACCACTAGACCACACAGCTGTCATACCACTAGACCACACAGCCGTCATACCATTACTCCACACGGTCGTCATACCACTAGACCACACAACTGTCATATCACTAGACCACACAACTGCCATACCAGTTGTCCACATAGCCGTCATACCACTTGACCACACAGTCGTCATATCACTAGATCACATAGCTGTCATACCACTAGACCACACAGCCGTCATACCATTACTCCACACGGTCGTCATACCACTAGACCACACAACTGTCATATCACTAGACCACACAACTGCCATACCAGTTGTCCACATAGCCGTCATACCACTAGACCACACAGCCGTCATACCACTAGACCACACAGCTGTCATACCACTAGACCACACAGCCGTCATACCACTAGACCACACAGCCGTCATACCACTAGACCACACAGCCGTCATACCACTAGACCACATATCCGTCATACCACTAAACCACACAGCTGCCATACCACTAGACCACATGGCCGTCATACCACTAGGCCACACAGTCGTCATACCACTAGACCACACAGCCGTCATACCACTAGACCACATATCCCTCTTACCACTTCACCACATAGTTGTCATACCATATGACCACATATCCGCCGTACCACTTGACCACACAGCCGCACATATCATGAAAATCCCAAAATCTTTCTAACCTTTCACAAGATGAAACAACCAACAAACATAATATTGAGACATAAAAAATTGACTGTGTTGTCTTCGATCAACCGGCAGAAAAAGCCATCTTTTATTTACTCACTGTATCCATTCTATCTTTCATGGACGAATAAAACAAGGGACATGACTACAAAATATGACAACAAAATCAAAAAGTAGAACGAAATCTCTCTCTCTCTCTCTCTCTCTCTCTCTCTCTCTCTCTCTCTCTCTCTCTCTCTCTCTCTCTCTCTCTCTCTCTCTCTCTCTCTCTCTCTCTCTCTACAGACGCCAAGTCATGAGCAGTAGGGACAGTTGTTGTTTTTTTTCGTTCTTTTTGTTGTTTTTTTTTAACTCATCTAATGCTTTTGACAGCGCTTTGGTATGGATGAAATGACATCTGTATAATTACATGTAGCCTATAACACCGTCTTGTTTGCATTCGTTTGGCCTGAAGAGGGATTATTAATGTGTCAGTCGCATGTTGCTGATGTGTTAATCTCCTTTACATAATTATTCTAAAAATACTTTTCCGAGAATATGACGTCAACATGGTCACATAATATGAAATCAAATGTTAAAATAATAAAAGAACCCCTCACCCTTCCAAAAAAAAGAAGAAAATATATATGATGAAACATCATGGACATTGTATTGTTGCTTTTGTCAAAAGCATAATGATACCGTCATAGTGAAATATCAGACAGAAGAATATTTCTTGATTTAACACTCGCACTTATCTGTAAGTATAATGTTAATCAGACTACCTAGCAATGTGAACCAATTTTTAGGTCTATATCTATGACTATATAATGTAATATTACACTACAGAAGCTTGCATAAACATTCAAAATGGTTTTATACAGATGAAAATGTATATCTTTCACTTTAACAGATTCAGCAGAGACGACCATCTTGATACCTTTTTGGATTCCATATAAAAAATGTCTGTAATGTTACATAATACGGTAATAAGAATTTGACGAATAACAACTTAGTTACGGAGGAAATATGTTACAATGAATGAGTCTAATGAGCCAAACATCAGAATTTAATATTCTTTCACATTGTTGAACTTTTAAAATCACTCTAGCACATATCAGTCAATTTATACACTGCATTTGCCACAAAGACACTAATTCTCGTATATACTTGGTTCACTAAAAAACTGATGCCCATGTAATTTAACCATTTGAAATATATCTGTGAACAGGTTTATTGATCTTACCTTGACTT
>NC_088362.1:7892767-7897767 GCF_034508935.2 Berghia stephanieae
TCGTGATTTGTTTTGCATAGTGATTTGATTAAAATACATTTTTTACATATTACTGTTACCGAAAACCACTTATATATTATGTTCTGAAAAGTGAGTCTTTTTTAAAAAAGGAGTTTACTAGCCGTCATGTTAGTGATAGATAACTCAGGATTATTTTGGCATCCTATTATTGTTGTCACACTCCAGTATATAAGCGTCATTGCGAATAATTGTACACAAACTAACGACGAGTTACATACACTGGTGATAAACTTTTCGTAGTAACCTAGTTTAAAGTACACGCGATTGATACATTGTTATCGACACAAGTCATAATAACTCCGCATTGTATTGACACATTGCTTTATAAGATATAACGGGAAAAGGCATCCAATTCAACATACATAATAAGTTGAAAGAAGAGAGAGAGAGAGAGAGAGAGAGAGAGAGAGAGATCTAAAAAAAAAAATAGAACAGTTCATACCAGTAAGTGTAAAACAGTCAGTAGCAGTATCCTGTAAATAATATAAAATATCGTAACTAATTTATTGCAACATGGAAGCATATAAAAGATACTTAAGTCTCTTGGAAATACCCCAGGAAAGAATATTTTCATGGTGCGAAGAGAAAGTAAATGAAGAACATGAAGAAAGAATTCGTAGAGAAGAACACGAAGAAAGAATTCGTAGAGAAGAACATGAAGAAAGAATTCGTAGAGAAGAACATGAAGAAAGAATTCGTAGAGAAGAACGAGAAGAAAGAGCTCAAGGAAGGGAACTTAAAAGAGAGATAGCTCTAACAGAAGAAGAAACCAAATGGACCCAAATGATGCTGGAAATTGAAAAAAAAAAACGGTCATGAAAGAAAACATAATAATGGTGATGCTTTTCTAAGGGTTTTTGTGAGTGATTGAATGGCACTCTGAAGAAACATTCTAAGAAAAGTGTCAGCAGAAAAACCAGATGATTGGGACCAAGACAAACTGCCGTCCAAGACATCCTTTAAAGGTACATAACTTCAACTGACCTTACAAGAGGGGTCGTCATTCAACGATTGCCTCCCGTTCATTGTGATAATCGTTCCCTTTTCATCAACGAGAACTAACATCGGGATACCTGGAGAAAGAAAGATTTTGCATGGCAACAAGAAAAATGAAATGTAAGTAAAATGTAAATAGTATAAACACATCACATGAATGAATAGGTATGTGAATGGATGAAAGCATAATATAATAAAATAAATAAAATTCTCTTTATTCATCCCATAGGGGAAATTTGTCTCTTGGGTCTATTCCAAGGGAAGACTGGAATAACCCCAGGCGACAGCCGCAGTGCAGCGCCGCAAATTGATTAATGATTGAGTGCATGAAGGAATGAATAAATGAGTGAATTGCATCACAGAGAAATACTGATAAAGTTAACCACCGGACCAGAAAGATTGGGTGACTTTAAGCAAGGTTGATTTTATCCATTATTAACGGAACTCGCGTAGATAAAGAACATGGAATCTGGGACCAACAAGCGGTGTCGTGTTGACTTTAAGCAGAGGTTGACTTTAAGAGTGTTGACTTTATGCGGATTCCACTGTACCTACTGAATAGTATTATCAATGGTTATCTAAATCAATCGATATATGTGACCCATCGCCCCAAAACGGCATTATGTCGGGATGAACCAGATACTAAAAAACTGAATTAAAGCTAAACTGGTCGAAAATTTGAATTATTTCTATTCAGCATTCTAAGATAGGATATTCATTCTATTCAATAAAACATACAAACTCATTGTCAGTCGGATATTTCTGGCAATGAATTCAATTTTCAGCATCTTAATCATTCCGACATAATACCGTTTTGAGGCGAGGGTCACATATGATCTAATATGATATAAGAGTTTTCAGATAAATTTTTAATAAGAGATGATTGTCTTGTTAGTATCAACATAAGAGTCTGCTCCACTCACTTTTCTGAATTAATATTCACCCAATATCGGAGCGTAGCCATCGCTAACTTTTATAGCCTGACACCGACCAAAAATTGACGTCAAAATGCTAGTCTTTGGCCACAAATGAAAACAAATGGTGAGTTGTATTCAATAGTTCAACCAATGGGGCCACTTGTTTCCATGAGCACCCACTAACGACAACTCACTATGCGGTGCAAAAACCAAATAATGACGTCAAAATGCCAGTCTTTTTGGATTTCAGTGTCAGGTCATAGATAGTTCGAAGATGACGTCACTTTGGTCTTTGTTATTGTTTTTTGCCATCCGCGTTCATGAGTAATGCTCACTGAACTGTATTAACCAGACTATAAACGTTCAAGATTACACATAGTTTTGTGTGTTGGTCCGTTATAACTTCCGGATGGCAATGTTATGAGCTTCCAAGCCAAGCGCATACTATCTATAACTTAACTATGGCTACGATCGGAGCCCAGACAATGGCTCAATCGTCTATGTGTTAAATGTTTGTGTTGAGAATAGAACTCATAGCCTAAAGGGCTAACTCACCAATAAACGTCCTTGTTTCTTGTGTGTTGACTCGAGAAAGATAGTATATTTGACATCCCACCTCCCCCCCCCCCCCACCCCTTCCCCCGCTTTAAAAAAAATATTTAAAATAAATATTTTTAAAATTTACAATGTAGTGGTGGATAGCGTTGATTGTAGGATCGTTCCTCTCGTGGCCAGGCGGAGAAAGTCGGAACAGGCGGATATAGTCGGAACAGTCGGTGAAAGTCGGAACAGTCGGGTATTATCCTTTGACCTTTCTCTTAACTCACTTCATATTATATTTTCTAATATGACATTTGAAACCTCCTAAGTCAAACCAAGAAAGAAAATGAGATAACAACACTTTCTTTGAATCTATAATGCACTTTGGAATCACTAGGAAAATGCTAATCTTTCAAAACACTTAGGGCAAGGTTCTATGTGGCAAAGAAGACACCCATTTTACTCTTTAACTAAGTAAATAACAAAAAGCAAATTGTTGTAAAAGAGCCGAAGAAGACTTTGAACGTCCCTCCTCTAATAAGTTGGGGGGTTTTTTCTTGGGGTTTATTTTTTTTCAGTTTCTGGCAGAAATGTTGAACAAGATCGAATGTGCATATTAATATTACGAATTTGATAGCCTGATTCTTAATCTTACCGTCTACATCAAAATGTTTCTTGATGGCTTCAATTCTAGGATCATCAAAAGGTAAGGTCACCCAGGGCATTCCCGTGGCGTGGCGCATAAAGGCCTCTTCACTTCGGTCAGCTGATATGAAAACCACCTCAAACTTGTGTCCCCTTGTCTTCAGCTCGTTGTAGGCCCGCATCAGTTCAGGGTCGAAGTATCGACAGGGAATACACTGTGACAAGGAGTAGATAGATACATGACATAATATTATTATGAATGTTGAAATATGAAGCTAATTATTATAGAAAAAAAAAATTTGAGCTTTTATATAGCGCAATATCCACTAAACGTGCTCAAAGCGCTTTACAAGGGGTCACTGGCCAACAGCAACACATAACCTGTAGGACGAGACATGACGCCTGTCACGCGATATTAACAAATTTAAGGGACAGAGACAACGCTGTTAACGGCCAGGTACTCGTTTTACACCTGAGTACGGTCAGAGAATGTGAGTAAAGAGCCTTCTCCAAGGACTCAACTATGCGCCGAGCGAGGCTCGAACCCAGGACCTTCCGATCCGAGAGCGAGTGTCATACCACAAGACCACATAGCCGCAGAACAATATGGAAGGAACGAAGTTGACGCCATTCAGCTCTTGGTTATTGTTTTTAGACAGCCGTTTTAATGATTAGATTTCATTAAATTATAACAAACTATAAAAACGTTCAAGATCACACAAAAGTTTGTGTGTTGGTATGGTGGAGGTTGTGAATATTTTATCTAACTGCATAGCATCAACTGCGAAGAAAAAAAATACGTTTTAAAATTTTTGGCTAGAAAACATCTCCTTCAAATATCGATCGATTAAAATGACCCTCATCTTTTCAAAAACTTTCAAACCCGGGACTTTAACTTGAATAAAGTTTCGGATTTTGAGAGCATTTGACAAGACAAGGGTCATATGTATTGAACATCTTGCCAAAAGCTGTAGACTGTAAAAAGTAATGTACAAAGATGAATATAACAGCTTTTGAAAAGAAAAAACAAACAAACAAACAAACAAACAAAAAGTCACTGAAAGTTTCGGTTTAAACCCCTTATTCAGGTGCTAATAACAAAAAAGAAATGTTTCTCAGAAGGATGTTAAGAATCTCATGGACAGAGAAGAAAACTAATGAAGAAGTATTAGAGCAAGCTGAAACTAAAAGGTTATTCATTCGTACATTAAGAAAAAGACAAATGCAATTTTTAGGGCACCTAAATCGACATAAATGTATTGAACATCTTGCTCTCACAGGAAAGATAGAAGGTAAAAAGAGTAAAGGTAGACCAAGAAAAACATATTTGAATAGTTTGAACAGCTGGGTGACAAAGAAAGAGAAGAGTAATATTAGTTTTCTGAAGTTATCTGATCAGAGAGATGAATGGCGTACCGTGATCGCCGATGTCTGGCACAGACTTGGTACGTGAAGAAGAAGAAGAAGAAGAAGAAGAAGAAGAAGAAGAAGAAGAAGAAGAAGAAGAAGAAGAAGAAGAAGAAGAAGAAGAAGAAGAAGAAGAAGAAGAAGAAGAAGAGGAGGAGGAGGAGAAGAAGAAGAAGAAGAAGAAGAAGAAGAAGAAGAAGAAGAAGAAGAAGAAGAAGAAGAAGAAGAAGAAGAAGATCATCATCATCATCATCATCATCATCATCATCATCATCAACAACAACAACATCATCATCATCATCATTATCATCATCATCATCATCCTCTTCTTCTTCTTCTTCTTCCTCTTCTTCTTCCTCTTCTTCTTCTTCTTCTTCTTCTTCTTCTTCTTCTTCTTCTTCTTCTTCTTCTTCTTCTTCAACATCAACAACAACAACAACAACAACAACAACAACAACAACAACTACAACACCA
>NC_088362.1:7907767-7912767 GCF_034508935.2 Berghia stephanieae
AATTCTCACTAAATTGTATAAATCAGACTATAAACGTTTAAGGTTACACATGTTTTTGTGTGTTGGTACGGTATACCCGGCTGGCGGGTATTATGAGTTTTTTAACTAAACGCATAGCATCAATAAACTGGTATTTTTAAATTATTTTTTTCTTGTCTGGCTGGCAGAGAGCAGCAATAAACAATTGTGTGATATCAATCGCATACAGTTTACAACATTACACTAATGAGCATAGATCACATGGTTGAATTTTTAGACCATCGAGATAAGACACAGAACTAATCTACTGCCATCTTCCACTAGCAAAACAACTTTCGTCTTATTTTGATCAGAAAACCTTTCATTTCAAAAACCCATAGATTAACCCTCTCCTTACCACCCGTAGGAAAATCGTCACATTCGTTACGATGTATCCAACAATTGTCCTAATCTGATTTCATTTTGTTATAGTTATAGCCATAAAAACTCGACACTATGTTGCTGAGCTCATTTTCTGAACAAAATATAGAATATACTCGTTGCTCATCTGTTTGAAAAATCTATTTTTGCGTTGGGTTAGTATGAAGTTTTGGGGTAAAATTCTGTAAATAGCTGGTAAGGAGAGAGTTAAGAAGGCAACCAACTTGTAAAAAAAAAGTCTTAACCCTTAAAACTCAAAGGAGACTCAGTTTTACGACGTTTTGGCAAGTTGGAGGTCATTTTAAATTATTATCATGCGGTTAAAGCTAAGTATTCCGCAGTTCTGATAGCCGAACGCAATTATCTATGGGTTTGATTCAACATTGTTGTAATGGACAATACTTTACGTTGGTTTGAGAAGATTTCCATTACAAAAATGAGCCCATACAACCTGGGTTGTCAGACCTGATGATACGCATACGTCGGGTTAAAGTTTTCTGACCAAATTGAGAAAAGAGTGTTTTGTTGTTGCACGACTGTAAATATCTCACCGTCAAGAAGGGTGATAGCTATACTTTCCACGGTGAAAGATTGGGATCGAAACTTTCACTTGGGAGGTCCATAAGAATAAAGCTGCCCTCTGACCAAACAGTTTTTAAAAAAATATTTTGACGAGAAAATATCAACTTCATTTATTATTGATCCATCGAAATAGCTATCCTCAACATTCCTAAACCCGAGACTTCAAATATTGGGTTTAATAGTATTTAATGAAAAAGTGCGAGTCAATTTAATCGATCGCAATTTGGAAGTGAAAGTTTTTGGACAATGAAAGTATTTAAAAAGGTGTTTTGTCATTGGATGCCAGAATAGCTCGGTAAAGACTGGTTCCAGTGCCTCAGAGAAGACAAGTGTTAGTTACCTGATCACATTGGCGTCTTAACTCACTCAATCCTAGAGATTTTTGCTACTTTTCAAAATTGGACAAAATGTATTAAAAATGAGCATGTACATAGATAGTTTTAATCAACTATCATTAACGTGTAAAAATTATAAAACATTAGCTTTGATACTACGCCTATAATTTGTCTCAGAAAAATATAATAAATAGGCATGGGGTAAAAGTAACCCGGGTATACTACGGATATAGTCGGTGTTAGGGTTGAGTGAGTTAACTCAAGGTTTTGTTATTGGTTCAATGGGAGTTTACAAGAACGCTTTTTCTTTCTTTCATTTACATTTCGTTTTTCTTGGGAACTTGCTAGCTAGCTTCGTGTTTTATTTTTCTACTTCAGCATGGTGATTTAGTGAAGAGTATAATATATGTGCAGTGCACTGAGAAGATGACGTCCAAATTTATAAATCAATTGACGATCACGATGATGGTGCTTTATAATGGGTGGTGGTAATGATGATGATGACGATGATGATGATGATGATGATGATGATGATGATGATGATGATGATGATGATGATGATGATGAGGTTGATGATGATGACATTGGTGTATAAATAGAAAGATAGGCCCATCCCATTCTACCGCTTACCAAATCCCGTAACTTCACTGCGAGTGTCCGCCATCGACGATAAGACCCTCACTTTCGGGAAATCCCCTTGATCGTCATTTCCGCTTACCGTATTTCTTTAGTTTTTTTCGTTCGTTTATCACATGGTTTATTTATCTCCTTCGTGCAATCTTTCATTTAATATAATAAATTTTAAGATTTAAAAAAATAATATAAAAAATGGAGGGAGGGAGAGATAGAAGGGGAGAGGATGAGAGAGAAAGGGGGGGGGGGAGAGAAAGAATTTAAAATAGAGAGAAGAGGGGAGGGGTAGTAAAGAAAGAAAGAAAGAAAGAGAGAGGGGAGGAGAGGGAGATAGAGAAAGAAATAATGTAGAGAGAGAGAGAGAGAGAGAGAGAGAGAGAGAGAGAGAGAGGAGGGGGGGGGGGATAGTGCCGACTTACCCAGTGAGCTGAGAAATAGAAGCCAACGATCTTCCCGTCCAGAGAGGCATTTGCATCTATCTCTTCCAGTGTGTCCTTCTCTTCAGTGGGAAGCCGGAGTAACTTCCCCTTGATGATGTCTCGTAACGCTTTACGTCTCCAAGGAAACGCGCTCCCTGTTACATCTTCCATTAGTCGGTCATACCCGTCCCTTGTAATGACCGATCCTGTTTCACCGTCCAGGAGAACCAACCTGGGAATTCCGTGGACGCCCATTTTTCGGCTCAATTTTCGCTGAGGAAACAAAAATTATTATGAATTTTTGGTTACATTTTATTTTTAAAATTGAGCTTTATATAGCGCGAAATGTGCTCAAAGCGCTTTACAAGGGGTCCCTAGTCAACAGCAACATTTAACATGTAGGACAGCAATGACGCCTGTTAGGCGATATCACAATATTTCGGACAAAGACAACGTTATTAAGGGCCACAGGTACTCAATTTACACCTGAGTACGGTGAGAGAATGTGAGTAAAGAGCCTTTTCCAAGGACTCAACTATGCGCGGAGCGCGAGGCCCGAACCCAAGACCTTCCGATCCGAAAGCGAGTGTCATACCACTAGACCACATAGCTGCACGGTAAGGTGGATCGTACTCTACTCCAGTGCAAAATGAGGCTGTTTCAAAAGGCCATAGTCTTAGTCCACAATGCTTGAGACAACCAAAGACCCAAATGATAAGTTACTATAAAGACATATATATGAGAGGAAGTGGTTTTCATTATATTTCTGAGAGAGAGAGAGAGAGAGAGAGAGAGAGAGAGAGAGAGAGAGAGAGAGAGGTTTTTTTTCCAAGATGAGAGTCATTTTAAATCTTTCGACAAGGACAAGTTCCGTGGACGCCCATTTTTCGGCTCAATTTTCGCTGAGGAAACAAAAATTATTATGAATTTTTGGTAAGGTGGATCGCACTCTACTCCAGTGCAAAATGAGGCTGTTTCAAAAGGCCTTAGACTTAGTCTTAGTCCATAATGCTTGAGACAGAAAGACCCAAATGATAAGTTACTATAAAGATATATAGGAAGAACTGGTTTTCATTATATTTCTGAGAGGGGGTTTTATTCCAAGATGAGAGTCATTTTTAATCGATCCATATGGACGAGTTTTCTTGCAGTTTTCATATTCTTATAGAGTGACAAAATCAGTGAGCTGGAGTTTGACAAAATGAAAAAAAAAAGTGTTTTGTCCATGTACCAGAGAATAATTGTGCTGCTCACTGCTCCTCCTCCATATTTTCCTGGTAAACATTAGAGACAGTGTGGGGAAAGAAAGGATGACAGCAACGGAATTGTTTACTTAACAAAGAACTAGGAAACCTTCTGTGCCAATAATATGTCTTTGTTTGACACACGTGGGCGGGTCTTGCAATGCGACATGTTGCGCGCATGTGGTCTACCTCGAATTAAGAAACAAGGGAGCAGGCACCTGTAAGTATAGATATTATGCGCTTGGCTAAGAAGCTCATAACATTGCCATCCGGAAGTATAACGGACCAACACACAAAACTGTGTTTATCCATGAACGTTTTTAGTTAAGTTAATACAGTTCAGTAAGCATTACTCATAAACGCGGATGGCAAAAAAAAAAATAACAAAGACCTGAGTGACGTCATCTTCGAACTATCTATACTTGACCTTTTCCAACATTATCGGAATCTTGAAAAGTTAAACAAAGAAGTCATTTGGACTCATCAAGATCGTGGAGTTGTATATAATTTATAGGTTTTTAAAGCTTAACTCATTCAACCCTAATGCCGAATATATCCGTAGTTTACCTGGGTTACTTGTACCCCATGCCTATTTATTACATTTTTACGAGACAAATTATAGGCGTAGTATCAAAGCTAATGTTTTATAGTTTTTGCATGTTAATGGAACTTGAAAAAAAAATACCTATGTACATGCTCGTTTTCAATACATTTTTTTCCCCTTTTTGAAAAGTAGAAACAATCTCCAGGATTGAGTGAGTTAACCCTCTCCTTACCACCTACAGCAAAATCGTCACATTGTTATGACACAATATACATTTTCTCTTATTCCGATTTATTTTGTACGTCGCAAATTTTGAAGAATGATCTTTGTTTGATTAATAAGAACATGATGTTGTTTTGTAGAGAGCTTTTTTGAGTTTAAAAAATCAATTTTTCTGCTGGGTAAGCCTGCCATTTTGGGAAAATAATAAAAATGATGGGTAAGGAGAGAGATAAACAGGAGAATGATTAATGCTTGCTACATTATACCTACATGCGACGCTAGTCTTTCGTCGAGTCTCTCCATCGATTTAATTAATGAACCTAGCCACCAATTGGATTCAATAGTCTCATGTCATGTCGCCCAGCAACGGCGGCTCTAAACAAAGAAAATCGGTAATTTTTAATTCTTCATGCTGGCTAGAACTTTTCATGTCTTGTGATCAGAATGTGTAAAAGTCAAAACATGATCAGATTTATAATGTTTGTTTTTTCCAATGGATATGCTTTTATGCTCGTCGGAGAAATATTTCATAAGGGCGTCCGCCATTGCTCCGATAGTTTAGGGCCAGTTACTAAGTTACCATGCGTCATTACGAGGGAAGTGACGTTACGACTGTTGAAGA
>NC_088362.1:7917767-7940267 GCF_034508935.2 Berghia stephanieae
GTAGTAGTAGTAGTAGTAGTAGTAGTAGTAGTAGTAGTAGTAGTAGTAGTAGTAGTAGTAGTAGTAGTGAAATGTAGTAGTAGTAGTAGTAGTAGTGTAGTAGTAGTAGTAGTAGTAGTAGTAGTATAGTGTAGTAGTAGTAGTAGTTGAAAGTAGTAGTAGTTAGTAGTAGTAGTAGTAGTAGTAGTAGTAGTAGTAGTAGTAGTAGTAGTAGTAGTAGTAGTAGTAGTAGTAGTAGTAGTAGTAGTAGTAGTGTAGTAGTAGTAGTAGTAGTAGTAGTAGTAGTAGTAGTAAGTGTAGTAGTAGTAGTAGTAGTAGTAGTATAGTAGTAGTAGTAGTAGTAGTAGTAGTAGTTAGTAGTAGTAGTAGTTAGTAGTAGTAGTAGTAGTAGTTAGTAGTATAGTAGTAGTAGTAGTAGTAGTGAAGTAGTAGTAGTAGTAGTAGTAGTAGTAATAATAATAGTAGTAGTAGTAGTAGTAGTAGTAGTAGTTGTTGTTGTTGTTGTTGTTGTAGTAGTAGTAGTAGTAGTAGTAGTAGTAGTAGTAGTAGTAGTAGTAGTAGTAGTAGTGAAGAAGAAGAAGACGACGATGGTGATGATGAAGGAGGGCTAGGAGGGATAAGGGGAAGAAGAGGAAGAAGAAGAAGAAGAAGAAGAAGAAGAAGAAGAAGAAGAAGAAGAAGAAGAAGAAGAAGAAGAAGAAGAAGAAGAAGAAGAAGAAGAAGAAGAAGAAATAGTGGGGATTAATTTCCAATAACAAAAGTTTAATCAATATGAAATAACAATTTTTAATTATCCCCTAATCCTAATTAATGGTTGTGTTTTCAAATAACTGAAAATTCAAAAGCAAAGAAAGAACTTTTGTCGAATAATATTTTGTTATCTAAAAAATATTAAATCGATAAAAAAAATTAATAGATGCAATAATAGCTTTAAATTTAACGAAGAAGGATGTCAGTCTGAAACATTTTATTACATTTTATTTGCTCCTCCTTTAAAAAAAAATGTTCTTCTCTTTTTTTTTTTTGGGGGGGGGGAAGGATTTATTAAGCCTGAAACGTTTCTTTGATCTTTTACTGAAGCTGTTACAATACTCATTGAATTCAAAATTTATACAATCCACATTTTATATCAGCCTCACATTCTTAATCATAATCATTAAAGATTACACGAGCCAAAAGACCTTTAAATACCCAGGGTTTTTTTTGTTTGTTTGTTTGTTTGTTTTTTTGCAAATAAATATATAACTTAATAACTATCTAGTTAAAACATGATATTTATGATCAAACCAAAGGGAACAAGACATCGGTAGAGCATTTTGCACATCTTTAACTCACTCAACCCTAGAGAGTTTTGTTACTTTTCAAAATTGAAAAAAATGTATTAAAAATGAGCATGTACAGAGATAGTTTTATTCAACTACCATTAACATTCAAAAACTAAAAACATTAGCTTTGATACTACGCCTATAATTTGTCTCAGAACAAATGTAATAAATAGGCATAGGGTAAAAGTAACCCGGGTAAACTACGGACATAGTCGGTGTTAGGGTTGAATGAGTTAATAATAGAGCAGTAAAGTTAGGTGCCCCAAACGTAAACAATAACAAGTTGCTAGTGATTTCCGTTAAGGACCGGAATAATTTACGCACAATATAGGTCTCCCAATTTTGTAGTTTGAGTTGTAGGCAATACACTTTCAGTATTGAAAATATGTTTACATAAAATCTAACAGTTGCAGAAATAATAATATAAGGCTAAATTATTATGAAAATCAGGCTCCGAATAATTCTCGTTTTGTTCACACCAGCGCAATAATTTGCTCTGGTCTAAAAATAGATAGACTGTAACTTTTGATAAATTTTAGAAAATTTTACCTTTTGTTCCATAAAATATCCATATCTAGACATTATTTGATGCATGATCGAGTATTTATGAATATGTGTTTCTTTTGCCACCTAACAGCCAAATTTTAAAGGTTATTTTTTTCTATTATTTACATTGGAACGTGAGCTGTCAAGACAGGAACATGTGGTTTGCCACGTGCTTCTCGACCTTTGTTTACGTTTGGGGCACCTAACTTTACTGCTCTATAGCGTGTAGCCACCGGAACCTATTTTTTTTGTTAGTTTTTTCTTTCTTTTAATAGCATATCTAGAGTAATCGTACAATCTTCGTACGACTCACAACAATATTGGGCCAAATCCCGATCTCCAGACATTGACTGAATTAGAATGACAGTAGGCGGGAGTTCCATAGGGAAGGGACAAATCTGAACATACTGTTTTGAAGCCCATTAGGGAGGCAGGATTGGATTATTTTGATCAGTACTGATCCGCAACCCATTCCAGCTCGTGTCAGGGTCCACGTAGGGGCATTCTTCCCCGCCCGCCTCCTGGGCAACGGTTGGAGTATTCCGAAAGGAACTTTCTAACCGGCTGATGACACGAGTTTCTATGTGTCTGAGGTGACGGATGAAGGGAGGAATCAACCGCCGTGGCCAGATTGCCCTAGTTCACGCAATAAGCTGTGCTAGCCCCATGACGCTGGTGGGGTGAAGGGAAACTGTCACTCTACAAAGATACCCTCCTGGACTCCCAGCCTAGACACCATTAATGGGTGGACAGAGCTCATAGCCTTGGAAAGCAGTCTGTCTAGGAGAAGGAAAACTCCAACTTCAAACCACCACTGCCTTGTGGATCTGGGAAGATGAAAGGCTATGGAATCACATCCAGAGAATAAAGAACCGCTGAAGTCGGAGTCGCAGAGCCGAAAGGCGCAAATAGTCTGGAGAGGGAAACCAACCCAAAAATTAATGTGACACGCATCCTCCTCACAATGATGGACAACAAAACTGTCGGACGATATGGCGCGAAGTCTGGGGATTCCCGCCGGACGGACCTAGCGTCGAGCCCTGATAAACAGGGTTCACCCAAGCGATCTGGTGGTACCTTGCCCTCCTACTGTGGAACCAGGGTAGGAGATGCAAGGTTACGGACTACTGGAACTATCAAATTGCTACAATGGAATGCAGAAGGGATACAACATAAAAAGACTGCCCTCTCCAAGTTTCTTCAGGATGAGAAGATAGATATTGCCTGCATACAGGAGACACACCTCACAGAAAACATTAGGTGTTCAATAAGGGGATATCAACATTTTAGGAAAGACAGAAAAGAACGGAACAAAGGTGGAGTAATCATCTTCGTCAGAAATGACATAGCGACAAATGAAATAACGACAGATGAATCTGTTGAAATATTGGCTGTAAAAATTACCAAAAACAAATTGCAATACACAATATATAACTGTTACAGCCCACCATCAGAGAATCTGCCAATTGAAAACATAAGAAGTGAAGAAGAACAGTTCATTGTTGTGGGAGACTTCAATAGCCACTCCCCAAGCTGGGGATACAATGACTTAGACAGAAAAGGTGAAACCCTTGAAAATTGGCTTACAGACAGTAAGCTTCAAATTGTCAGAAATGAAGATGACCCAGATACATACTTCTCAAGAGCATGGAAGACAACATCAACCCCAGACCTAACTCTCATATCTGAAGATCTCACCGGAAAAGTCAGTAAACAGATAAAGGAACAACTGGCAGGAAGTGATCATCGTCCCATTCTGGTTGAAATAACTGAAGAATATGCAAAAGACAGAAAGGCACCACCTCCGAGATGGAATTATAAAAAAGCAGACTGGACTCTGTTTTCAAAGTTGACTGATAGTTATACAAAAGAGATAAACTGTAAAACAAGGAATGTAGAAAAATCAGCCAAAGCTTTCACAAAATCAATCATGAAAGCTGCAAAAGAATCAATCCCCAGAGGATCAAGAAAGGACTACTGTCCAGGATGGACTGAAAAATTAGGAAGTCTCAACAGCCAAGTCACTGAACACAGAAAAAAAAGCAGAGAGAGAGCCAAATGATGAGAATATGGAAATTTACAAAGAGGCTGAAAAAACTCTCAGGAAAGAAACAATAAAAGCAAAACAGGAAGCATGGCATGAAAAAACCAGACAACTTGACTACGACAGAGACGGAAGAAAATTATGGAACCTAACCAAAGCTCTAAGTGGACAAGAAAACAGATATGCTGCACCATCAGTAGAAGATGATCAGGGGAGGATTCTCAACAAAAAACAAGCAGCAAACTGTTTTATGAAGCTGTACTCAAGTGTTGGGAGTATACAGATTAGAAAAGAACGAAAACGAGAAGTCCACAAAGAATTGAGAAAACACAAGGATACACCCAAAGAATCCACAGATGATGTCATGTTCAGTTCGATTAAAAAGAAGAAGTAGAAATTGCCTTGAAATCTCTAAAAACGAACAAATCACCAGGTCCAGATGATGTTACTAATGACATGTTGAAACACCTAGGAACCCTCACAAAGAGGAAAATGAAACAACTGTTCAATGCAAGTTGGAAACAGGGTAAACTTCCACTCAAATGGAAACAGGCAACCATGATACCAATTAAGAAGGATGGCAAGCCAAAAAATAAAACCGAGAGCTACCGGCCAATAAGTTTGACAAGCTGCTTGGGTAAACTGATGGAGAGAATTGTTAATCGCCGTCTCCAATGGTATTTAGAAAGCAATAAGTTGATATCAGATGAACAGGCTGGTTTCAGACAATTACGCTGCACAGAGGACCAGATAACATACATCTCGCAGCTGATCGAAAATGGTTACCAAGAAAAAAAACACACAGTCACAGTTTGGGTGGATATGGAAAAGGCATTTGACAAAGTCTGGACAAAAGGACTACTTCTCAAACTTAAGAAAGCCAACGTTTCACACAACATGTTTGCATGGATTAAAGATTACCTCACAAATCGAAAAGCAAGAGTCCAATCTCAAAACTCTAAAAGCAAGCTAACGAACATGACAAATGGAGTACCACAAGGCGGGGTTCTCTCACCAACCCTCTTTGTCGTTTTTATCAATGACATCTGCGAAACCAAATGCAGAGGAGTAAAAGCAGCCATGTATGCAGATGACCTTGCACTGATATGCACTGAAAGAAATATTGGTACTGCAAAGGCCAGGATACAGATGACTCTTGATGCTTTGAGCAAATGGACAAAAGACTGGGGTATGAGAGTAAATGCTGATAAAACCACATACACAACATTCAGCTTATCAACCAAAAAGCAATCTATGCGATTAACTTTAGATGGAAAGATTCTGAGAGAAGACCTTATGCCTAAGTATCTAGGAGTGAAATTTGACCCTCGACTCACTTGGAAACATCAAATAGATGAAAGTCAACAGAAAGGGTACAAGAGAATGCAGCTTCTCCGAAAACTTGCTGGAACGCAATGGGGAGCAAACTCAAACGTCCTGAAGAAGACATATCTTGGATATGTAAGACCTGCAATAGACTATGCCATATCGGCATGGGGAACGTGCTCACAGGCTCAATTTCAAAAGGTTGAAAAAATCCAAAACCAATGCCTACGCGTGATCACTGGAGCAATGAAAACAACACCAATTCACAAGATGGAAACCCACACAGGAATAAAACCTCTCAAAGAACAACGAAATTTAAAAATAGTGACACAATTCTCAAAGATAAAATTCATGGAATCCCAACCACTGCATCCAAGTACAATGGAAAAGAAAGAGAATCGACTCAAAAGGGAAAACTTCATCGCCTTGGGACAAAAACTAGAGAGCGAATATAAAGTGACACCAAAGGAAGATATTGCCCAAATCAATGTCCCAAATCTCAAACCACCACCGTGGAAAAAGAAACAAAAATCCATAACCATCAACAAGAAAAACATTCGAAGCAATAATGACAATGCTCAAACCCTAAAGATGATCGATAAAAAATACCCAATGACCAACTGGATAAGAGTTTATACAGATGGCTCAGTTTCCGGCCCCCTCATGAATGGAGGTGCTGGTGCACTCATACACTGGACAGATAAAACAGAAACAAAAATATCTGTATCAGTGGGTTCAATGTGCACAAGTACTAAAACTGAAGAAAAAGCCATCCTCAATGCAACAAAAGAACTATCCAGAGATCACAGAATATACGGGAAAAATGTGGTTTACTTGACAGACTCTGATGATGCTCTCCGGTCTATTGAAAATTACCAGGACTCTGAAGCCGCACACACTGTGGAGGCCCTTGAGGGCTTATCTGATAAAACAGGAAAAATTGTGCTGCAGTGGATTCCAAGTCATGTAGGTATATATGGAAATGAAATTGCCGATCAACTGGCCAAAGAAGGAGCCCAGAAGGAACAACCGAAGTCGTCAATCACTTACCATCAGCAAAAGAAAATAATAAAGCTAAAAATAGACAAAGAAAGGAATGACACACACCTAGAACACAACAAGCAGGATCCAATCCATGCCATTCAGCGAAGTAGCCAAGTCACTCTATTCCGCCTCCGAACAGGACACAATAGACTAAGAGGACATATGTTTACAAAGCTAGGTATTGGAACAACCCCTTATTGCCCATGTGGAACCGACCATGAAACCACTTTACATGTGCTTATGGATTGCCCATTATACAACGTGCAACGTTCGAACCACTGGGTCACCCCTACAACACTCAACACAAAGCTCTATGGTGAGGCTGAGGACCTAAAGCGGACCACAGACTTCATAGCAGATGTCGGACTGCAGCCATAGATGTCCATCCGAGGAACGAAGAAGAAGAAGAAGAAGAAGCCCATTAATTAGTCTTTATTCTGAATGCGATTACTTTCTACTAGAGTTATTTATAACTAGTCACATTTCACTTTTTTAGAGTTTGATAATCGATTTTTTATTTGAAATTCAATGTAAATGTTCCGATATCCAAGCTCGTCAAACATAAAATCATAATATGCTCAAGTATTCGAGTTTATATCTTTCTTATTTTTTATGTTTTCAAGATAGAGTAAACAAGTAGAATGTTTTAGTTTTCAAATGGAATCAGTAGATAATCAGATTATCTAATCAACGAATAGAGTGATCAAAGTATTAGGTTATAGAATTAGGCAGGTAAACAGGTAAACACTTTAATTTTTTATTAAATTATGATTTGATCAGCAGGTGTATAAATATTTGCACCCGCCGTTATCAACATTATCTGAAATACCCGACTTAAAATCAAACAACGTGGTAATTCCCGATTAAAAACAGTTAATCCCCGTTAATCCGGACCCCTATAAACTAGACGTCAACTACAATACGAACAGATGCAATGGATACCAATATATTT
The DNA here is from genome assembly GCF_034508935.2 of Berghia stephanieae. Classification (NCBI taxonomy): domain Eukaryota; kingdom Metazoa; phylum Mollusca; class Gastropoda; order Nudibranchia; family Aeolidiidae; genus Berghia; species Berghia stephanieae. The sequence continues at coordinate 7,925,005 of NC_088362.1, forward strand.
CTTTATTCGTAGACGGAAATCGATCGTAAGGAAACGCGTTCGAATTAACGTGAATTGATTGTGTGTTCGGAATTTTGTTCTCGAAAAAAAAAATGAATGTTTATCATTACTTAAATATAACTTTTGAAATATTCATTTTCAGGATAGTGGGCAGACATTAAGTTAGTAGTGAAAAGATGGCTGGTTGGCTGGATAAATTGATAGATAGATAGATAAATGGATAGATGGATAGATAGATAGATAGATAGATAGATAGATAGATAGATAGATAGATAGATAGATAGATAGATAGATAGATAGATAGATAGATAGATAGATGGATATATATATATATATATATATATAGAGAGAGAGAGAGAGAGAGAGAGAGAGAGTAGACTGAGAGAGATAGATAGATAGATAGATAGATAGATAGATGGATGGATGGATGGATGGGTAGATAGATAGAAAGATAGATAGGTAGATAGATAGAAAAATAGTTAGATAGAAAGGTGGATAGATAGACAGATAGATGGATAGTAGGTAGATAGATGTATCGATGGATGGATGGATAGATAGATAGAAAGATAGATAGATAGATAGATAGATAGATAGATAGATAGATAGATAGATAGAGATGGATAGATAGATAGATAGATAGATAGATAGATAGATAGATAGATAGATAGATACATAGATAGGTAGATAGATATATAGGCAGATAGATAGGTAAATTGAGACTGACAGACAAACAAACATACAAGCAAACTGACAGGTAGATAGAGGTATAAAGAAAGATAGACGGGAAGACATCTCTAACAAACGAATGAACTCAAACTCAAACACAATTTAACACCATCAAGAATCATCAACATCAATACCACCATCATCTCCCTACGCCTCAAACTCCCAAAATCCCTCATCATCACTTCCACCACCGACAAATATTATAATATTTTTCCATATTATCATTCATTTTATTCATTTCTTGTCGACAGGCTGGGTATAGACTAGATAGATAAATTATGAGACACATAATACATTACGCTTTCATTTTTTTCAACGTCAACAACGTTGATGACTGCGCTGCACAACGAATGTGTAACCAGAAGAGAAAGTGTGTTTGCATTTTCTTTATTTCATTAGCTCTACTTCCTTGAAAACTCAGTGTTTCATTTTATCGTTTCTCTCTGCAAGATTCTCCCTGATATTTATGTCAGCGACGAGCCACGATTCATTTTACCTAAATTTATCTTTCATTTTATATCTGTCAATGATAGCTGGCAGTTATAACGAGACGAAATAATTTCTTTTCTTTTTCTATCTTTTTAAAAAATATTTTAGGTGAGATATTTTAACCCTGAGCAGGTGAGAGGGCGCGTTCGATATTACTCAGTAATAGTAATATCTTGCAGTTTTTGTTATCAGAATTAAATAAGGAAGATGCGACTCGCACGGGGGGGGGGGGGGGGGGGGGGGTGTTACTCCCGATAGCTAAGTCGGTAGAGCACTTGCTTCACACGAAAGGAACCTTGAAATCGGAATAATTTTCTGACTCCCCATCCACCAAGAAGTGGTTTGGGTAGCTGAATAAGGGTCCACGGCTCTGAAGAATTCGACTCGGGCTTTATACGCTTCAACAGTCGTAACGTCACTTCCCTCGTAATGACGCATGGTAACTTAGTAACTGGCTCTAAACTATCGGAACAATGGCGGACGCCCTTATGAAAGATTTCTCCGACGAGCATAAAACCGTATCCAGAGGGGAAAAAAACATTATAAATCTGATCATGTTTTAACTTTTACACATTTTGATCACAAGACATATGAAAAGTTCAATCCAGCATGAAGACTAAAAAGTACCGATTTTCTTTGTTTAGAACCACGATGGCTGCCGTTGCTGGGCGACGTGACATCAGACTATTGAATCCAATTAATTGATAACGGAGAGATCTGCAATCATAACCAGATTAATAACGGGAGGAATTAGGATTTGAAATATATTGATCCTCTGTATAAAATAGTGAAACCATTGGAATTATCATAGTACTAATATAGTCTTGAAAATTCAACAGGATGTTGAAAAAGAGAAATTATTCCTGTCAGACGTGGGAATATTTTAAGTATAAAAATCTTAACTGCAGACAAGTCGTGTTGAAATCAAGACGGACCCGCTGTATTAGGAGCTAAATTAATGTGTTCAAATATTGCGTTGAAAAACGTCCTGCCAATATTTTTAAAAAGCAAAACAACACAAAATCGCGGATGACAAAAAAAAATATTTAAAAATTAATGATAATTGTGATGATGATGATGATGATGATGATGACGATGATGATGATGATGATGATGATGATGATAATAATAATAACAATAAGAATTATTATTATTATTATTAGTAGTAGTAGTAGTAATAGTAGTAGTAGTAGTAGTAGTAGTAGTAGTAGTAGTTAGTAGTAGTAGTAGTAGTAGTAGTAGTAGTAGCATTATTATTATTATTATTATTATTATTATTATTATTATTATTATTATTATTATATCATTATATATCATCATTCATCATCATCTCATCATCTCATATCATCATCATCATCTCATCATCATCATCATCATCATCATCATTATTATTATTATTATTATTATTATTATTATTATTATTATTATTATTATTATTATTATGATTATTATATATTATTATTATTATTATTATTATTATTATTATTATTATTATTATTATTATTATAAAAACCACTGCGAATTAAACTAGATAAATGAAAATCTGGTTTAGTTTCATATAACAAGCCAAGTATGGGTGTGATTTTCAACAGTAGAGCAACAAATACACATGTGTCAATATGAAAACAAGGCAATTTACAAGAAAGCGTGGAAATAACCCATGACAAGTTTGATATTCTTATATATTTTTATTCGTTAAAGACAAATTAATGTCTGATGTTTCCTTGAATAAATCTTATTTACACTCGCTAAGACACATTCAGGTATAGATAGTATGCGATTGGCTGAGAAGCTCATAACATTGCCATCCGGAAGTATAACGGACCAACACACAAAACTGTGTGTATCCATGAACGTTTATAGTCGGGTTAATACAGTTCAGTGAGAAGTACTCATAAACGCGGATGGCAAAAAACAATAACAAAGACCTGAGTGACGTCATCTGCATACTATCTCGCCCTGACCACACAGTTCATAGCGGATGGCCGCTCTCTCTCTTGGGAAGGTCGCGTTTTCCTTCAACCATAAATATTTTCTCGATCTCAAAAGGTTCTTTCCTGTTTGTTTTCGAGTTCAAGTCAGTATTTCTTATTATCATCACAACGTTTCTAATTCCTTTCTCTCCCCTCCCATTACCTACCAGTCTCCGAATCGAAAACTGAAAATTCAACGAAACTCACAGAATTCTAAACAAACCATGAATTCCGTGGTTATCATGTAATCGAGAAAACGAAAATATTTTCGCGCTGACTTTTGACCCTCGGTTGTAGTAGTTTTGATTTTAGACACACAGAAAAAAAATGTTTTCCACGAAGTATAGAACGTATAAATAATAATAATCAACAACAATTATGTTTGTAGGACACGCTTAATCAAATTCTATCTTGGACAGTTTTCTGAACAATAAAGTCAATAGACATGAACAAATGTGACCCACCGCTGCTTCAATCTGGTATTATGTTGGAATGAACCAGATGGCAATAAGTGAATTTAACGCTCAAATGGCCAAAAACATATAATACTGAATTCCACAAATTAAGAAAACCTGGTTTTGGGGAAACCCGATTTTACGATAGAGTATAGCAAAATGAAATATGAGGTGTCACTATTATCCTTTATTTAAAAAAAAAAAAAACACAACCCCCCCCCCCCCCTCCCCCCAAATGTAGCAGTTCCGGAATTTTTTTTCTGGGGTACGCATCCGACTCGACTAAAAATAGATTTTGACGCATAATGATAACCTGACAACAATGATTATTCTTAACGCTAGATCGTTAGAATCTGAACCCAAGTCTAAAATTCTTTAAAATTCAATTTTTCTTTTACATCTAAATGACCCCTATATTGTAACGTTTTGAGGCGATCGGTCACAAATTACACATGTAACAATTATTCCTCGATTCTTGGCAGCGATAAAAAGCTTTTGTTACTTCTTATCTCATAAAAAAAACCTCTCAATGAATAATTGATAAGGTAAAAATAATAAAGGGGAGAAATCTAATTTGAGGTAATTGTTATGTAAATAAAAGAATGTGTATATTCATGAAATCATAATAAAAGTAAATAGATAAATACATTTTTTTTTTAAATCACAAACCAGAAAAAAAAGAAACAAAAACAAATCAAACTCAGCAACATTGAGGAACAATAAATACCTAAACATTCTTGTCAGAAAGGTATTCAAAATAATAGATTGCTGAAAACAAGATGCCGAGGGTAGCTACGTTGTTAGGGGTAATTTATAGCCATAACTTTGGTATTCTTAATAAACACCAACTTCATATATTATATATATATAGATACTTCTAATCTCTTTTTCACCTGGAAAACTCAATAATCAATGTATAATTTCCCCAATGTTCTGTTCGTTGCATCTACGATTCCCACCGTTCGTACCTACCCCCCTCCCCCCCCCCCCTCCTACCCCCCCCCCCCCCCTTTCCCCCTTTCCCATCTCCCGTGCCTTGTCGTTTTATAGTATAGGTAAGCCCCGCGGAACGTCTTAACTTCAAACGCACTCTCGCATTTCTTAAAGAATTCCTGCGCGGTTTTGTCTAATTTTCACCTTTTCCCGCCTATATCATTCATTTGAGACCACCCAATCATTGAATACTTCCGCGGGAGAAACATCCGCCTCGCCATAATACCCTCAAACTATCATAGCTAATTACTGACAATTGTGGTTTTTTGACTGACAGATCACGTAACGCCTATGTAATTTATACCGTTTCCATATTTTAACCCCATCCCCCTACTCCTCCTCCCACCACCTCTCTCTCTCTCTCTCTCTCTCTCTCTCTCTCTCTCTCTCTCTCTCTCTCTCTCTCTCTCTCTCTCTCTCTCTCTCTCTCTCTCTCTCTCTCTCTCTCTCTCTCTCTCTTTATTACCTAAGTGCATCCGATCAATTCACACCTGTTTTCATTTTGTCAATTGTAATACCTTATCAGAGAGGGAGGGAGAGGGAAATTATGATATATGGAATAATCTCCATCCCATATTTATTTCATTATATGGTTGTCGGAAAATGTCTAGTCTGGTACCTTGAAAAACGGATTTGTTATTTTAGCACAATCATAATGTCTGCTTAAAAGCTTTTAAAAAAAGAATGGCCGAGTGGATAAAGCATTGCAATTCCACCATAGGTCCAAGGAACGAACATTTTATTGGCACCTTAATATTTCCTTGGAGAAGAAACTTAACGTGGCGCTCCACTGCGTCAAACGCCAGGACTATTCTTTTCTCGAAATACACCCATTTATCCCCCCCCCCCCCCCCCATGTTCTTGATGATGAATAGGGGAATTGTTTTGTTTTTTTAATTCATTCTCTCTCTCTCTCTCTCTCTCTCTCTCTCTCTCTCTCTCTCTCTCTCTCTCTCCTCTCTCTCTATCTCTTCTCTCTCTCTCCTCTCTCTCTCTCTCGCTCCTCATTATCCTTTTCTATTCTATTTATATTCTCTTATATATATATAATAACATAATACTCTCTCTTCCCCTAAGCTCTCTCCTATTTATTCATCCCTTCCCTCACGCATACATATAAATATCTCGAAACGTCCAACATCTATATTCTCTTTTTTGTAGACATATATTTTATTGGGCCCGAGCCACATTCACATCATCCGGTTTATGTCTTATGTCTTCAGCAATCACGTTATTCTCGCCAAGGAGCATTAAGACTCAGACATAATTCCCTTTGCATATATATAAGCCTGTAATTTATGGAATTTTACAAGACACTTATGGAAATCACAAAAAGAAAGAATGCATATCTTACGTAATTTTATCCATCCAATATTTACAGTCTGTGTTAGATATTTCCTTTCTGATAATTATAGTGATCGAGTCTTTTATTCTTGTTTCCTCTTTTTTTTTTTCCTTATCGTTGCTGACTTTTAAATCCTATAGGGAATGAGATTAGCAGAAGAGTAGCGTCCCTGTTATTCGTCGTCATCCATAGCGAGGACGAGAGACGCATGCGCACAACCAACATGACGTTCTCTCTCTAATAACTTTTCCGCCGGTGACGTCACAGACTATGGGTGACTCCAATCAAGGGACGCTACTCTTCCGCTAATCTCATTCCCTATTGTCGACACTACTAATCTCGCGATGGAAAAAAGTCCGGTGTTTATTATCTGGTAAATATCCATGATGTAAGATCCGGCGTTTAAGTGCAATGCTTTTTTATGAACGCTTTAGATTAGCAGAATCAGATTAGGGGGCGAAGTGGCCGAGTGAATAAGGCATTACACTGTGACCCGGGTTCGAGCCCCGCTTCAGGCACTTTCGTTGTTTTTCTTGAGCAAGATTATTGACACCCAATTTGTTCACTTGGACAACATGGATAATTCCTGTTGATATCAGACATTCCTTCGTGGAATGCCTATGCGACGATATCTTATGATGTCGTGGCGGAAAAGTCATAATTTTTTAAAATATCACTCAGATTAGAAAGGTTAAAGGTTACACAGTTTTGTGTCATGGTATGTTTAATCTGTGTGGCGGATATTGTGAATATTTTAGCTAAACGCAAAACATCAATAGTCAAACTTATTAATGCTCTCAAAGCCAGTCATCGATTTCAATGAGATTAAACCTAAGACGTTTTTGGTGTAGGTTGAGTGGTGCATTCAGTTGGTAACGATTACCATGCATAGCGCGAATACTGACAGGTTGTGAATATTTTACCTAAACGCATATCATTAATATTAATTCAAATTAAATGTAATAATTTGACTTTAATATCAGTTTTCAGTAGCTGGTTCGACCCGACATAATACCGGATTGAAACCGTTGGCTGACCAGCCTAATGATGATGATGATGATGATGATGATGATGATGATGGTGATGATGATGATGATGATGATGATGGTGATGATGGTGATGATGATGATGATGATGACGACGACGACGAGATGATGATGATGATGATGATGATGATGATGGTGGTGATGATGATGATGATGATGATGATGATGATGATGATGATGATGATGATGATGATGATGATGATATCTATAGTGACAATGATAACGATGATAATATGAAGATAATAAAATGTAATAGAAATAATCAATACAAACCCCTTATATCAACACCACTCCATCGACGAGAAGATAAAATAACATAATGCGATAGTTTGAAGTGTGTCGATAGTGTGAAACGCGCGCATTAATAATAAATCAATAATTTTAAACCTGAAAGATGAGAGAGACCTCATCTTCTATAAAACTTGAAGGGAAGACCGACCTGAACTAAACTCTATCTATCTATCTATACAAAATTGCATGCCATCCGGAATCGAGAAGTCGTGTACTTTGCTATCAACATTGCCCGGAACAAGTAGGTACGCATTTCAAACGAGTATGATAGAACGGTTGTTTTTAATACATTAAAGAAAAGGTATCTAGGAAATCTAAACGTAATATCAAAAGATATATCTGCAAAACCAGATGCTCCGTATATGATATCGATACGCTCGTGTTTGATATCGATACGCTCCAAATTCAAGCTGTGATAAATCAACGAGTCGATTCTAAACGTTTGCAACTCGGGGGTATTTTTCTGGAGGGTTTTTTTTTACGAGTGTTAAGATTAAATTCAGAATTAAATCGGAGATAATCTTTTACCGCAAACATACGCTCCGGAATGGGGAAAGTGTGTTATGGCTAGCGGAAGTAAAAATCCAGTTTCTCTTCTTAGTATACGAAATATTTAAATGATTGTAATCTTGGGAAATTTGACATTTGAATATTCATTCGACTACTGCTGTCTTATCTTGTCAGTTTCTTCATTCTAAATACACAGTCACAAGAAGTGATAAAACAGCCAGAGAGCATTACGAAAAGGAATCGTTTAGATAATTAAAAACCTTTGGAACTTGGGATGCTCCCTTTTCTGAAGCGGATCTGAGGTCAAATTTACCAGATTGAAAGTAGACCAGGCTACACAATCACAGCTGAGTAAACACAGTGTTGGGAAAAGAACTGGAAATTAAAATGAGCTAACACCCCCCCCCCCCTCTCCAACAAAACAAAACAAAAATCAAAACAAACAACAACAAAAACTGTAAAAGACCCAATAAGACCAAATTACTAAAAAACAAACAAACAAAAAATCTAGAGGTCAAAGGTTATTCAAATATTGAATTGTTTGGACCGCCATGAAGAATTGAAGAGAACATTTTCAAAACAATAATGAGTCTGTCATTTATTTTCACGACATTCAGCAAACTAACTGATGGGCACAATTGTGTTGGTTAACTCTTTCCTTACCAATCATTTTCAGTATTTTCCCAAAATGGCAGGCTTACCTAGCATAAAAATTTATTTTTTAAACTCAAACAAGCTCTTTACAAAACAACTTTATGTTCTTATTGATTAAACAAAGATCATTCTTCAAAGTTTATAATGTACAAAATAAATCTGAATAAAAAATATGTATATTGTGTCGTAACAAATGTGACGATTTTGCTGTAGGTGGTGAGGAGAGGGTAAATCCAACGTACATATTAATAAAAACCAGGATAAACTCACTACTCGCTTGATTTGAAGTGATGACATATTGCATCTCACGAACTTGGAACTAGCTTGTTATTTATCGACTGTACAATCTAATCTCTTCTAACATCTCCATTCCAATCCCTTCCTAGGGAAACATCATTAAAGATCCAACCAAAAGAGTGCCTGCATTCAATAACACCAGGAAATACTGGATTTCCTCAAACCGCCTCTTAACTGGGCATGGCAGAACTGCATCAAATATGTGCAGATGGAAACTTGGAAACAGTGATACCTGCCAGAAATGTCAGGCAGCTCCAGAGACCAGCGATCACATCGTCCTCCACTGTCCAGTCACTAAACTTGAAGGTGGCTACGAAACCATCCTTAGGGCGGAGGAAGACTTTAGAAGCTGGATTGACGAAATACATTTGGAGGTGTAGCCATACGCTACTACTACTACTACTACCACTACTACTACTACTACTACTACTACTACTACTACTACTACTACTACTACTACTACTACTACTACTAGGGGCTTACCTGTCTTTCTCTGTCCGTATAAGGCATAGACATCCATGGTGCAGACTTGGTGGCTTCTGTGTAGCCTTCAGCATCTCTGTCCCAGCTGATTTGAACGATCTCAAGCTGGTCCTTTCCCTCACGCTCTTCTTTACGAAGGGACTCGTAAAAACTGTTGATAAACAAAACAATTTTTAAAAAACACTTCTTGATACACATTCATTATTAAAAACAACAGGGAGCATGTGTTGAAGATGTCACTGAATGTGACCCTTCGCCTCAAAACGGTATTAAGTCGGGACCCAAGATTGTTTACTATAATAGCTGGCTAACCATAGAAGTTATTATAAACGTATAGTGGGCGTAAATCATGTGCTGATGGATTTGTTGTGTTCAGAAAAGTACCAACATGTTTCTTTCTTTTTCCCCCTCTTTTTAGATGTGCACATCGGCAGATGCACCAACGAGGAGAGCTACAATTTTTTTGTTGATAATCAGTTTGATTGAATCAGTCGGTTTATTGAGCTTTATATAGAGCAATATCCACTTAATCTGCTCAAAGCGCTTTAATTTTGAACAACAAACAACTCTTCTGCACAAAAAATATGCTTGATATTTTTAAGAATCATTTTCATGAAAGTGACATTTCAAGAATAACACAATGCAACTGCAACAATTGTCCTGGCGAGCAACAAGGACATCTTTTAAATATTTATGTATTTTGTTTTTGCTTTAGTCTCAACAAAAGAGACAATATATTCTTCACAGCTGCTGGCAATTACTCAAAGCTTAAGCTTTCCTAAATGATACGGGAAAATCCACAGAACAAACCTACGATGTCAACTTGAATTATCATGATTTCCGAATGACCTCATTGAGCTTTAATAATTATCTTGTCCAGCATTGAGAAAGAAAAAAAGCCTAACGTAAGACTCAGGCCTATAATAAGGTCTGCAGCAGTGATGCTATTTTGATGCAACATCTCAGTATTAGGCTACAGTTTTCATGTCTATTTATGGGACGAAAACAGAGACAATACGCTTCAAGAGTCGTAACATCACTTCCCTCGTAATGACGCATGGCAACTTAGTACTGGCTCTAAACTATCGGAACAATGGCGGACGCCCTTATGAAATATTTCTCCCACGAGCATAAAAGCGTATCCAGAGGGAAAAAAAAAACAAAAAAAACATTATAAATCTGATCATGTTTTGACTTTTACACATTCCGATCACAAGACATGAAAAGTTCTAGCCAGCATGAAGAATAAAAAATACAGATTTTCTTTGTTTAGAACCAAGATGGCCGCCGTTGCTGGGCGACGTGACATCAGACTATTGAATCTAATTGAGTAAAAGATCAAAACCGTTCGAGCTATGAATTCTGTTGTGAACATTATTAGATCTGAGCTATCGTTTTAATAACTCAAAATGTCTAGAATCTTTGCAGTTCCTCACATACAATTGGGAACAATTATTTACCCCCCCCCCCCCCCACCTTAAAAAAAAAAGAAAAGCGAACAGGGATGAAAAAAAACCCAGTAAGAATCACGAAACTATAAACATACAACCAACGTATCTACGTGGGCGCGTACATACACTCAGTACACATAACATTCAGTATACACATACACACAGGTCCTTTCCAAAATTTTCTCATCATCTGTAAGGAATTAACGTATTGTGAAATAAAATACAGAAATAATGGTGTATTTTGAAGTTCCTGGGAATTCTTCATCTTTTTGTTTTCCTAAACTTTCATCTCAACCTTGCCCTTTCCCCAGTATATTGTTATGAGTGTACACAGATGTGTCAAAGAGAACGAAGGCTATGGCAGCCCTCGACATGAAGAAACACTTGTCTTTTAGATCCCAAGTACTCGAACCTTTCAGCCAATGGTGCTCGCCCGATGGCTATGAAAATACAAGTATGATTTACAGGTACGAGTACATACTCTACCTTTACTCATCGCCTTTACGTGTTAGAGTGAAGAAGTAAAACCGATGACGGATAGACCAATAACTATTTTATTTTTATTTTATATCTTTTTTTTTTAAATTTTAGGGTTGAATTAAAGGAGTAAGATTTCAGTCAGTGTTCGCTTTCATTCCAAAGAATATAATAGTAACAGCGTTACAACTCGGGAATTTATTTCAATGAAGCTCTATAACAACAAGAGATGAAGTGAGTAGGAAAGTACCAGAAGACAATAGAGAATAAACATGTCGCGGCGGTGATGGGGGTTTGAACCCGCAACCTTATTGGTACGACAACTCCGCCTGGCCGGGAAGAGCGTGACTCTACCGTATGAGCTATCCACAATGAAGCCCTATCCGCGTCGTTATTGCTGCTCTCTTGATGAATGTTTAACGTTTGTTCATTCATGCAGAAAGTATGTCTTAGAAAAAATTCAGTTATGCCGCTGAATATTTACAACCATTACCAAACAAGTTTCCTTCTCATAAACAGTCTGTCGTTTTGTCTTTTTCTCCAGGTATAACGTATCATATAATCAGCAGAAAAGGTTTAGTTCAATTAATAACCACCCGGAAGACATACAGGGAGCAAATCATACACAGAATACTACATTGAGCACCCCCCCCCCCCCCCACACTTTCATATTGTATGAATTTATGATAAAAGAGTGATAGAATTCATCTGAAGGGTGCATTGATGGCGAAATGTGAAATAAAAACACCACATTATTTCAAATCTCTATTATCACTCGTTATATTATTGCCATATTCGTTTTATAACAAACGTAATGAAGTGCACGGTTGTATTACACTTACAAAAGATTATTCGTTCTACCGCAAATTCTTTATACAGCCAGAAAGACCTGGGTCCTTCGCGTGGCGGTTGGACGAGATTTTATTGTATCTTCACGAATCTCTACGAAACCACACTGTCAATGGTGATCATAAAATCTGATACCATGTTACAGTTTTATGAGATTTGCAAACAAAAGATTTTTATTGTTTGCATAAGATCAAATCTGTCGTTAGATTTTAAAAAAAGATAAATTACATGTAATTTCTGGAAGAACGAACACGTACACTAGATGAATGTTGGATGAACTGATCATTTTAAACTATCAAATTATGTGAGTTACACCCTTGATCCAAAATGGTTGTGTGACATTTTTGAGTGAACAGGTCACTTAAACTATTAAAGAATGTGAGTCACACCGTGGCCTTCGTAAAGTTATGGTCTGACACCGACCAAAAAGTGACGCCAAAATGCCAGTCTTTTGCCACAAAAGAAAACAAATAGTGAGTTGTATTCAATAGTTCAACCAATGAAATAACTTGTATCCATGAGCTCTACTAACGACAACTCACTAGACGGTGCAAAAACCAAATAATGACGTCAAACTGCCAGTCCTTTTGGATTTCAGTATCAGGCTATAGATAGAATGCGCTTGGCCAAGGAGTTCACAACATTGCCATCCGGAAGTATAAAGGACCAACACACAAACTCTGTGTAACCATGAACTTTTATAGTCTGGTTAATACAGTTTAGTGAGAACAACTCACAAACGCGGATGGCAAAAACAATAACAAAGGCCTGAGTGACGTCATCTGCATACTATCTATAACATAACGATGGCAACGATCACACCTGTAATCCGAAATCGTTGCGCGATTGTATTTGGGCTTTTGCCCCCTGTAAATTATATATTTCTTTTACAAAACAAACAAACAAACAAACGAAAATAACAACAACAACACGTCCCGTCATTAACTTTAATCAAGAATTTTTAATTATGTTTTAAACCTGCTAAAATTTGCCTCTGTAATTAGAAATTCCATTTGCAAAATGCAGCTATCTCAGAAAGTATTTTTAAAAATTCATTCCCTCTTTTCTTCTTCTTTTTTTTTTTGTTTTTTTTTTTTTTGGATAGGAGTTGGAGAGTGTATTCTATGTCAACTTTCTTCTTTCTGCTCCTTCTATACCACCTTCTTTCTTGTCTAATTAACTACCCTTTTGTTGTTTGTCTGTTTTCCCCCAAAATTGTCTATTCTATTTTTGTTTCGTGTTGTTGATAATATTAATTTAAACATCGATTCAAACTCACCTTATCAAAGTAGGTGTGAATGTCTTGCAAGGTGGACACCAGGTGGCGCTAAAATACAATCCGACGACTTTATCCTTGCCACAAAGCGATCGGACAGGAACTGTTTGTCCGTCCTGCTTGATGACGTTCTCCCCTAGCAACACTTCCAAACGATGGGCCATGATGGCGACCGATTATTTCAATTGAATTCGATTCGTGCTGATGGATATTTCAGGACACAGCAGCAATGAGACGTCAAAGCAATTTTGGACAACAATAATATCCACCATGGAATCACGATTTGATCCGTTGTATGAATGCAACATCCAAGAATAAGTAGAGCGACTTTAATAACTATGGTGTTATGGTGTTATTCCTTGATATACACCTGAAAAGAGAAAATATAATATAATGTAAGTTCCTGAGATTATTAAAGCATCAAACTAAATGGAAATGCGTATACTTTGAATCACTAGAATTGTTTTTAATAATACATTTTGATGTCCTTCTAAAGCGCTTTGAGCACGTTTAGTGGATATTGCGCTATATAAAAGCTCAATTTAATGAGAAAATGGGTTTAATTTGTTACAATAATTTTTTTTAAATACCAAATAAATTGAATTGTGTAGGTTACTGTTAACAGCAACAATTCACGACTTGAGATAAGACGATAAACCTTATAAGGCGATGTGCGTTTTTACTCCAACCTGTCATTATATCTTATCGTTTTCAACAAAGATATCAGTAACAACGGGACTACTCAAGCTCATGAAAGCCCGAGACGAATTGCTGTCACTGTTCTCTAGGAGTCAACACTGGGCCACACATATGGTTTCAGTTGCACATATTATTATTATTATTATTATCATGCCCCCAGACAGAGACATTCTGCTGATAACTATCTGATTTTCTTTTTACGTTCCTGCTAATGTTCCAGTTCCCTTATGCAGCGACATTACATGTTCCTTCCCACACTATATCAATAATGCAATTACGAATACAGCCAGTTGGCATCAGCGATGTGAGCATCCTGATGGTGTTTATTATATCACATGCTAAGATCAAAGGGACCCAAATTCATTCTGGCCATTCGAAATGGCTTTATTGAATTGTTTATAATGGCATGCAATGTTTTTATTCGAGTTGACAAAATGCACAATATTTACGACAACACAGCGTAAAACATTGTAAATGTTAAAATGTTTGATCCATCAAACGTATGTTTTTGATAAGGTATAATAATATGAGATAACTCTTGTAAATAATGTATGTAATACCGTTTAGTGTTATAGCCTAATGGTGATAATGACTTGTAGCATGAATAATCGAATGCGATCAACAACGAAAAAGGTGAAAAAATCATATATTTTCTTTGATCCTTTATCAACCCAAAACAAATTAGGGTGATCATGGGTAATAACTCGAATCGATAAAACTAATAGCAAAGCAACCAATGTAAATTTGCTGTGTTGAGTGTGTCTGTTTGATCAATGCACGCCAGGCGCGAAAAGAGTCAAGAGGTCCCATTAAACAGCAGTAGGGTTATAATTTCGCTCTTAAAACGATATATATATATAATATATATATATATATATATATATATATATATATATATATGACATTTTCAGGATATCATGTCTGGAAAATGGAAAACTTAATAAAAATAGTGCTGAAGGTAATAATAGAAGTACGTAATTATATTAATGGGGATGATGATGATGATGATGATGATGATGATGATGATGATGATGATGATGATGATGATGCTTATGATAACAACAAATAAATAATAAAATAATAATAATAAATAATAATAATAATAATAATAATAATAATAATAATAATAATATCAATAATAATAATAATAATAATAAAATAATAATAATAATAATAATAATAATAATAATAATAATAATAATAATAATAATTATGATAATGATGAATGATATAATATATAATAATAATA
>NC_088362.1:7945267-7960267 GCF_034508935.2 Berghia stephanieae
TTTAAATGTTTTTAAAAGCCCATTAGCTCTTAAAAATACGATACGATACGATATTTTAAACATGTTAGGTGGATAATTACTTTCACCAGATGCCGATGTCCCATTGTTATCTTAAAAGTCAAATAATAACCCACCAACTACTTTATTCTAGATTAAATCAAGATAAGAAGAATAGTTAAATACTCGAAAACCGCGACAGCCAAAAAACCAAATCACGTAACCATTAAGTCTGATTGAGATAACTAACTTTTCATGGAGCCCGCCCACTGGGTACTGGGTATCGGGATTAAATTACGCACCAAGTACTTCCATATGCTTGAAATTAACCCAATCATAACCACTGTCACGCACTGAGTGTTTTTTACTTGACGATAATTTTAACTTAACCAATCACACACAACAAAAAAAAAGACTTTCATTGCACTTGCGCAACAAACCACGTTTCCCTTACACACATATAAATATGATCTACATTACACACCCTATCTGCTCCTTGGCAATGGCAGTAATATTCAAAAGCATATGAAAACTGCATTAAAGGATTCAATGTCACTTTAACCCAACTAAGTGGGGAAGAATGCTTAAAAATACTTTCTTGAAAAAAAAGAAATCTGCTTCACCCCATTTCGTTTCGCTTAACACGTTCATGTATTGGTTGAATGATACGATTTTGGCTCATCGCATGTGTGAAGGTTGTGATTCTAGCGAAACCGAGAAACTTATGGAGTCACAATAATATTTTAAACGAAGGTAAAGTCGTCATTTCCGACAGTTCATGGTTAAAAAAAATCATTAATTAATAAAAGTGGTTAATTTTAACAAAATATACAAACAGAAAGATGCCTTCCTTATTGCCTGCAGCTCTCTGAATAAGACAAGACAATGGAATATTTTTTTCTTCTGGACTTTCAAATAAATTATGACTGATATACTCATCTTTATACAATAATAAATAATAATGTGAAATTGATTGTTAGCTTCAATTTAATTACAAAAAAACCCCAGATCAAATGAACGTTTCGGGTTTTCCCTTTATAAACAAAACAGGATGAATGAAACACCACAGATGATGTGGTAGTGGAGTAGTTAAGATGAATAAACAAAACATTCATGTTGAAGCCCCCTCTCTCTCTCTCTCTCTCTCTCTCTCTCTCTCTCTCTCTCTCTCTCTCTCTCTCTCTCTCTCTCTCTCTAATATAATTTGTAGTAAAATATAACCACACTGTATTTGGTTAGTTATAAACTCTAACAAAAAAGTTGGCAATGTTCATTTATTTAATTTGTGAAAAACATTTGCATGAACATATATTATGTATATTTTGCAATTTTTTAACAATCATTGGAAAAGCCATCGCATTAAAAAAAAAAAGCTAGTCTTTTTCTAAAAAATTATAATCTAGTGTCTTTTTTTTCTTTCTTTTAGTTTAAAATAGTAATCAGAAATAAAGACAAAAATTAAAATACTATTATCAAAAGATACCTCGGGCAATACGTGGTTAATTATTAGTGCTAGCACTAAAGTCACAACAAGATCTTGACAGCCTCAAAACTCTGGTCTAGGACCATGACCAATGGAAACAAACATGGATGGTGAGAGCAGCTATAGATAGAATGCGCTTGGCCAAGGAGTTCACAACATTGCCATCCGGAAGTATAACGGACCAACACACAAACTCTGTGTAACCATAAACTTTTATAGTCTGGGTAATACAGTTTAGTGAGAACAACTCACAAACGCGGATGGCAAAAACAATAACAAAGGCCTAAGTGACGTCATCTGCAAACTATCTATAGATAGTATGCGCTTGGCTAAGAAGATCATAACATTGCCATCCGGACGTATAATGGACCAACACACAAAACTGTGTGTAACCATGAACTTTTATAGTGTTGTTGAAAGAATTTAGTGAGAATCACCCACAAACGCGGATGGCAAAATACAATAACAAAGGCTTGAGTGACGTCATCTTCGTTCTATCTATATTCATCAACTATGACTGAATCACACAATTCTCAGCAAGCGTCATTCCGACTGCGAGGCTTACTACTACTACTACTACTACTACTACTACTACTACTACTACTACTACTACTACTACTACTACTACTACTACTACTACTACTACTACTTTCCTACTACTACTACTACTACTACTACTACTACTACTACTACTACTACTACTACTACTACTACTACTACTACTACTACTACTACTACTACTACTACTACTACTGCTACTGCTACTACTACTACTACTACTACTACTACTACTACTACTACTACTACTACTACGACTACTACTACTACTAAGAAAACTTTTATACAGAAATAAACTAAAACGTTGTTATTTTCTTCTCCTCATGATAAATAAAGTAATTAGGCAGGTTCTCCGAGTTAATTTCTCACTGTTGTTACCACAACTTGCGTGGTATTATTTTTTTTAAACTGAGTCTTGTCCTTTGGAGACGTAGAGAACACGTTTCTTCCGCATGTTCATTAAAGGTTAAAACTTAAGATGGTTTTCAAACGTGTTAATCTGTCAAAGAAGCAAAAGAAACAAAGAAAAAAAGAAAGAAAGAAAGAAAGAAAGAGAGAGAGAGAGAGAGAGAGAGAGAGAGAGAGAGAGAGAGAGAGAGAGAATACAAACAAAAGGAAATAAAAGAAGAAAAAAAACACCACCAAATACATGTAATAGGTAACTAATGTTCCTTATAGTCACCAGGCATGTTTTGTGGTTTTAAGAGGGGAAAATAAACGTGATGTACAGTCTGGTCTATAGATAGTATGCGCTTGGCTAAGGAATTCACAACATTGCCATCCGGAAGAATAACGGACCAACTCACAAAACGATGTGTAACAATGATCGTTTATAGTCAGGTTAATACAGTTTAGTGAGAATTACTCATAAACGCGGATGGCAAAAAACAATAACAAAGACCCGAGTCACGTCAACTTCGAACTATCTATACGCCGGAATTATCGGATATATAGATAGTATGCAGATGACGTCACTCAGGCCTTTGTTATTGTTTTTGCCATCCGCGTTTGTGAGTTGTTCTCACTAAACTGTATTAACCAGACTATAAAAGTTCATGGTTACACAGAGTTTGTGTGTTGGTCCGTTATACTTCCGGATGGTAATGTTGTGAACTCCTTGGCCAAGCGCATTCTATCTATAGATAGTTCTAAGATGACGTCACTCAGGTCTTTGTGTTTGTTTGTTTTTTTTGTTTTTTTTTTTTGCCATCCGCATTTATGAGTAATGCTCATTGAACTGTATTAACCCGACTATAAACGTTCATGGATACGCACAGTTCTGTGTGTTGGCCCGTTATACTTCCGGATGGCAATGTTGTGAACTTATTAGCCAAGTGCATACTATCTATAGGCCGGATTTATCAGATATATATCTCATCTCCTTATCTATGAAAAATAACAACAACAACAACAACAACAACAACAACAACAACAACAACAACAACAAAATAACAACGACATAGCAGCGACACTATCTAATTCAAACACAGCTGAATTATTTACGGAAGGGTCGGTATCATCAGCTCTCTTATTTCCTCAGCAGCACAATAATTGTTTTAATAGGGGGTGATACCGTAGCCATCGTTAACTTTAGCCTGACACTGACCAATAAATGACGTCAAAATGACATTCTTTTGCCACAAAAGAAAACAAATCGTGAGTTGTATTCAATAGTTCAACCAATGGGACCAATTGTTTTTATGAGCACAACTAAAGACAACTCACTAGACGGTGCAAAAACCAAATAATGACGTCAAAATGCCAGTCTTTTTGGGTTTCAGTGTCTGTTTCTGCTTGATCAGCAGCCGTGCGTGTTATCATATCTCACTCAATAACGTCCGTAATGGAATGCAATAATATCATGACTGATTGTACCAGCTGAAGAGCCTCTCGTGGGAACACATATTTTTAAATAGTACCCCCCCCCCCCCCCCCCACTGTTATTGTGTATGTTATTTCGCTTCTCTTTTTTTTTTCTTTTTTTTTTTTGTTTGTTTGTTTGTTTTGATTTTTTAAAATTTTATTGGGTTTTTTTTTCTTCTTCTTATTTTGTTCCTTACTATTATCATCCTCATCATCATCATCATCATCATCATCATCATCATCATCATCATTATAAATATTAAGTTTATCCTTATCATTATTATTATTATTATTATTATTATTATTATTATTATTATTATTATTATTATTATTATTATTGTCATTATCACCAGTATCTTCACCATCATTATCATATATATTATAATTATAATTATTATCTCATCGTCATTATTATTATTATTATTATTATTATTATTATTATTATTATTATTACTATAATTAGGGATCCCGATAGCTCAGTGGATAGAGCACTCGCTTTACACGTAAAAGGACCAAGATCAAACCCGGTTGCAATCGATATTTTTTTCTGACCCCCTGTCCCCTGTCTACCCAGCAGTGAATGAGAAGCTGAGTTTGTTTGATTAGGCGTAGTGTATGTATAATGCTCGCAACCTCCGCCAGTCGGATATAACGTAAAAAAAATTTAATTGAGCTTTTGTATAGCGCAATATCCACTAAATGTGCTCAAAGCGCTTTACAAGGGGTCCCTGACAAACAGCAACATTTAACATTTAGGACGGGACATGCCGATATTACAATTTTTCGGACAAAGACAACGCTGGTAACGGCCAGGTACTCATTTTACATCTGAGTACGGTGAGAGAATGTGAGTAAAGAGTCTTTTTCAAAGGACTCAACTATGCGCCAGCGAGGTTCGAACCCAGGACCTTCCGATCCGAAAACGAGTGTCATACCACTAGACCACATAGCCGCATAGCGTACCAACACACAAAACTATGTGGAACATTGAATGTTTATAGTCTGAATGATACAATTTAGTGTGAACTAATCATTATGGCATTATTAATCAAAATGGCTGTCTTAAAACATTAACTCTTTCAACCCTAACACCGACTATATCCGTTGTTTACCCAGGTTACTTTTACCCCATGCCTATTCATTACGTTTTTATGAGACAAATTATCAAAGCTAATGATCTTAATTTTTTCATGTTAATGAAAATTGAATTAAAATGTCTATGTACATACTCATTTTTAATACATTTTTTCCAATTTTGAAAAGTAGCAAAAATCTATAGGATTGAGTGAGTTAACAAAGAGCTGATAGACGTTCATTTCGTTCCTTCTCTTGACACATAAAATTTGATACTTAAAAAAACCGTACTAGAATTTATTTGATGTCATTAAATTAACAGAAAGCATTGATGACTATTACGACATTTCTGAATTTGGGAAAAAAATATGTTTTGTGGAAATCATATAATATTGTTGTTAATATAGATAGAATGCGCTTGGCCAAGGAGTTCACAACATTGCCATCCGGAAGTATAACGGACCAACACACAAACTCTGTGTAACCATGAACTTTTATAGTCTGGTTAATACGGTTTAGTGAGAACAATTCACAAACGCGGATGGCAAAAACAATAACAAAGGCCTGAGTGACGTCATCTTCGAACTATCTATATTGACGCATAAAGCAAATAATAAAAGGATTTACCTGTAGTGTTTCATAGCAACATTAACATTTTTGATACCTTTGCTATGCGTTATGAACCTGCATCTTTATCTTCTTACACTCAAATATACCTCAAATTTAAGATCAAATTTTGTATGGTAGGATGGCATTTTATGATTCCAACATCATAATTTTGGGAAATTTGCTTTTAATCATATACTCACGGATGGCTCGATATTGAGAAAATAAATATTGAAAGGTAAGGTCGCGTAGTATTACAAGGTTTTGGGGGAAATCTCGTTTCCTCTCGTGATGTTTTATCTTATCTCGTGGAATTTGGGACATGAACGCAATCATTTTCCCCAAAGTTTCTGTTCCTCGTTTGTGAGTTAACGGGTCTATTAATATCGGCAGAACGCTAGATACATGAAGGGGCAAATTTTTCAATGAAGTATCTGCACAATTTAGATTTTGTGTTTTGCAAAGAGTTCAGTGACATAAACTTTGTGATTATCGACCAAAATGGTTTTAACCCTCTCCTTACCACCTATTGGAAAATCGTCACATTTGTTACAATGCAACCGTCATTTTTCTCATCCAGATTTCATTTCTTTTCGCTATAACTATAAAAACTTGACATGCTGTAATAGAGCTCATATTGTCGAACAATATTATGTATAAAATATGCTTGTTGCTTTTCTGTTTGAGTAAGAAATGTCTGTTTTTGTGTTAGGTGGGTGTGAAGTTTTGGGGAATATTCTGAAAATGGCTGGTTAGGAGAGGGTTACTTAGAAGCACACTTTTGCAGGTCTGATAACCGAACGCAAGTATGGGCTTGATTAAATACTGCTGTTACTGTTAAAGAGGATAGGTTACGTTGGTTTGAGAGCATTTCCAATTGGTCAGATTCAGCGTGGGTTACGCAACTGGATGCGTGGGTTGACGGAGGCAGGAAGCAATAACAAACCCACATGGTTGCCATTACCTCCACCATCATTCTCGCTCACGGTTTGTGGAAAGCACTTCATTACAGGCACGTAATAGTGAATCTAGTTTTTGTTTTGAACATTTCTATTATTATTCTCTGTAAATTGACCCATATTAAAGAAACATACAAACAAAAAAGGCAATGACCAGTCACTAACAATGCCGTGTAGTGTGTAGACAGTAACACAGTACGGTGAACATGACTGACACTGACATTGGGGTCGGAATGTCGGAACCCATGAGTCGTTCGCAACTCTGCCTCACGTATTCATTTAATCAGTCAATTTAATTTTTATTAAGCTTGCGTAAAACATACAAACAAAAAAGACATGACCAGTCACTAACAATGCAGTGTAGTGTGTAGACAGTAACACGGTACGGTGAACATGAATGACACTGGGATCGGAATGTCGGAACCCAGTAGTCGTTCGCAACTCAGCCTCGCGTACTCATTTAATCAGTCAATTTAATTTTCATTTAGCTTGCCTATTCTTCAAGTTTATGTTATATTCACCTTTTCTATTTAAAAAGGGTAATCCAAACAGACCATAAACGATTTTATAATAAGCGGACTTCAACTTCCATCACACACGAACTTATTTTGGGTGTTTTTTTTTTTTAACCAAACCGTTTGACTCAAATTAAAGCTTCGGCATTGGATAAGGAGCGAGGTCCCTGTTGCCATCTTGCTTAGTTTATACAGAGACTGGGTTGCCACCTTGGCTGTTCTTGATAAATAGTAAAATAGTACAACCTTGTGCAATATGAGAGAGAGAGAGAGAGAGAGAAATTTTGAACAAAAAACGAATTCTCTCTCTCATCCTCTCTCTCTCTCTTCTCTCTCTCTCTCTCTCTCTCTCTCTCTCTCTCTCTCTCTCTCTCTCTCTCTCTCTCTCTCTCTCTTCCTATTTCATCTGTCACACTGTTTGACAATCTTCATCACCTGGCTCACTTGTACTTGTAATATCGGGTGTGAGGTAAAATTTTGAACAATTATTATTATTTATAAAATGCAGAATCTTTTCAAATAAACGGATAAAATAGAGATTAATTCTAATCGAACAGTGGAACACAAAGGCAGAATTTGCGAACAATCTAACACATAAGTGTCGTGGTCTTATTTATAAAATGCAGAAACTTTGCAAATAAACGGATAGACTAGATGTTATTTTGATTCGAAAAGTGGAACACAATAGGAAAATTTGCGAATACCCAGTCCAGACATAAGCGTTATGGTCTTATTTATAAAGTGCAGAATCTTTGCAAATAAACGGATAAAATAGAGATTAATTCGATTCGAAAAGTGGAACACATAAGCAGAATTTGCGAATGCCCGTCCAGACATAAGCGTTATGGTCTTATTTATAAAGTGCAGAAACTTTGCAAATAAACGGATAACTAGATGTTATTTCGATTCGAAAAGTGGAACACAATAGGAAAATTTGCGAATACCCAGTCCAGACATAAGCGTTATGGTCTTATTTATAAAGTGCAGAAATCTTTTCAAATAAACGGATAAAATAGAGATTAATTCTAATCGAACAGTGGAACACAAAGGCAGAATTTGCGAACAATCTAACACATAAGTGTCGTGGTCTTATTTATAAAAGCAGAAACTTTGCAAATAAACGGATAAAATAGAGATTAATTCGATTCGAAAAGTGGAACACATAAGCAGAATTTGCGAATGCCCGGTCCAGACATAAGCGTTATGGTCTTATTTATAAAGTGCAGAAACTTTGCAAATAAACGGATAGACTAGATGTTATTTCGATTCGAAAAGTGGAACACAATAGGAAAATTTGCGAATACCCAGTCCAGACATAAGCGTTATGGTCTTATTTATAAAGTGCAGAATCTTTCAAATAAACGGATAAAATAGAGATTAATTCTATCGAACAGTGGAACAAAAAGAAATTGCGAAACAACAAGGTGGTTATTATAATGCAGAATTTGCAAAAACGATACAATATTCTCGAAGTGAACACAATAGAAATTGCGAATACGTCGTGGTCTTATTTATAAAAAGCAGAAACTTTGCAAATAAACGGATAAAATAGAGATTAATTCGATTCGAAAAGTGGAACACATAAGCAGAATTTGCGAATGCCCGGTCCAGACATAAGCGTTATGGTCTTATTTATAAAGTGCAGAAACTTTGCAAATAAACGGATAGACTAGATGTTATTTCGATTCGAAAAGTGGAACACAATAGGAAAATTTGCGAATACCCAGTCCAGACATAAGCGTTATGGTCTTATTTATAAAGTGCAGAATCTTTTCAAATAAACGGATAAAATAGAGATTAATTCTAATCGAACAGTGGAACACAAAGGCAGAATTTGCGAACAATCTAACACATAAGTGCGTGGTCTTATTTATAAAATGCAGAAACTTTGCAAATAAACGGATAAAATAGAGATTAATTCGATTCGAAAAGTGGAACACATAAGCAGAATTTGCGAATGCCCGGTCCAGACATAAGCGTTATGGTCTTATTTATAAAGTGCAGAAACTTTGCAAATAAACGGATAGACTAGATGTTATTTCGATTCGAAAAGTGGAACACAATAGGAAAATTGGCGAATACCCAGTCCAGACATAAGCGTTATGGTCTTATTTATAAAGTGCAGAAACTTTGCAAATAAACGGATAAGATAGAGATTAATTCGATTCGAAAGTGGAATGCAAATGCAGAAGTTGTGAATACCCGGTCCAGACATAAGCGTTATGGTCTTATTTATAAAGTGCAGAAACTTTGCAAATAAACGGACAAGATAGAGATTAATTCGATTCAAAAGTGGAATGCAAATGCAGAAGTTGTGAATACCCGGTCCAGGCATAAGCGTCATGGTCTTGTTTAAATGAAACAATGCAGTTTTTAAAAAATTTATGGTCATTGAGTAATTAAGCTAAATATGCGGAGTTCAAATAGATAACTTGATCTGTGAAATTTTTTATAATTAGCTGTTTTTATTCTCCATCATTTAGATTATGTGATTAAGTTTATAATTGAAATACAAACTTTTTCTCACTTATCAATGTTTTGCAATAAAGGAGAGTGTGAGTGAACCTGTGCAAAGAAAATTATTTGATAGAGTGATATTTATCATGCTTTTCAGTTTGTAGTTGAATTCTAGAATGGATTCTTTATAGTTCTCATTGATTGTATGTCAGTATGTCAGTCTTTAGGACACCGATTACCCTAATGCGGTCACAATTTACAATGTGACGGCCACAAGCCCGTTAAACGCAGAGTGGGGTATTGTTGTTTGCAAGTAATGCTATAGTTTTAATAGGATATCTGTCTCCTATTAAAATACATTCCTGTGTTGGATTTTGGATTAAATTCATGTCTTCTTCGGATTATGGGATATTTAATTTTCATGGATTGTGATTGTGATTTTCAAGACTATTAATGTAAGTAAATGCCCAAATAGATATTTTTATTCATTTATTCTTTATTTTTATTTTTTTAGTTTTGTTTTGTTTTGTTTTGAAGCATTTATTATAAGAAATAATGTACATATGCACTTATACACCAAAGACTGCTTTCAACTGCTTATTATTATTATTATTATTATTATTATTATTATTATTATTATTTATTATTATTATTTTTATTATTATTATTATTATTATTAATATTATTATAATATATAATAATAATAATAATAATAATTATAATAATAATATAATAATAATAATAATAATATAATAATAATATAATAATAATAATAATAATAATAATAATAATAATAATAATAAGTGCATTGAGTGAAATCCCAATCAGGGTTGCCCAAATAAAACTGGCGCTAGAATCCCGACTACCTGTCTAAACGAATGTTGTTTGTACGATACATACTAACTACACGTTCAATATCGGGGGCAGAAAATATGCGTTTGGTTTTATGAAATTAAAACAGTAGTCCCACATTGTTCTTTGATGTTATTTGTGGTTGCATTTGCTTTGAAACTTACACATTATATTGTGTTACATTGTTTACAAAATATTTCTGGTACTCGTATGCATGTGTAGTCAACGGTCAATCGTGTTCTTTATTATTTTATTATTAATTTTGGCTTGGCATCTTACATATGTGAATTTGACAGGTTGTTATGGATGGTAATTACTCGTATAACATTAAGTGATTTTTAAACATTTTTACGGCGTTTTAAATGTCTTTCTTGCATTCATTGCCGAGCACCTCCACTTTTCTGTTACTATTTTAACGATCAGCTGATTTTCTCTTGCCTCCCCTTTAATTTCGCGGACTATTTTCAGAACGAGGCGTTGGAGTGGCTAATACAACACTGAGCCCATTACAATTAAATAGGGTTATCAGACCTGCAAATAAGTACATGTTGGTAGGTCTTAACCTTTGACTATTGTGTGAAATAATAATAATATATACTTTATTCATCCAAAAAAATGGAAATTCGTTTACAGACGTGGCATGCTTGAGAATGTATAAACAAAAAGTTGAGAATCTATGGCGACAATGTATATATATAATAATATGCAAATGCACAAAAATGTAAAAAAGATACAACCAAGAACCAATAGCAACAATTTATATATTAATTTGATAAATTGAGATAGGCCATACCTCTGGCCTTTAGTCTCCGAACTTGTGTGTGTATATTTAAAAGATAGTATTTAATTTAAATCACAGCTGCGCCTTAAAAATTCGAACACCATGTGGCAAAAATGAATTAAGGTGACGTGTTGTCTTTGTTTTTATAGATATAAGGCGACGGCTCCTCGTGGAGAACTTAATATATTTGCGAAGGGGGTGATCGCCATCCTCATAACTTTCACCATTTTACTTATACAAAATCTCTTGAACAGTTCTTCCACATTGGAAATCAAGGACCTCACAAAAATCCGAATCGTCCAAATAGATAAAAATTATTTGAAAGGCTCAAAAACTTTAACTATTTAACTGTCATACTCTGGAAAGACACACATTTAACTCAATCAATCCTAACATCGATTATATGTGTCCCTTCGCCTCAAAACGGTATTAAGTCGGGTTGGTTAAGATGATGAAAATTGAATTTATAGCCAGAACTATCAGACTTATGTTGAGTTTGTATGTTTCATTGAGGAGAATGGATACCATATTGTAGGGTGCTAATGCCAACAGCTTATATTTTTGATCAGTTTAACATTAAATCTGACTTTTAAGCATATGGTTCGTTCCGACATAATACCGTTTTGGGACGATGGGTCACATATCCGTAGTTTACCCGGGTTACTTTTACCCCATGCCTATTTATTACATGTTTCTGAGACAAATTATAGGCGTAGTATCAAAGCTAATGTTTTCAGTGTGTTCATGTCACTGATAGTTGAATAAGAATATCTATGTACATGCTCATGTTTAATACATTTTTTTCCAATTTTGAAAAGAAGCAAAAATCTCTCGGATTGAGTGAGTTAAGATTTTAGCCAGAAAATTCGTCCTTCGTCTATCAATCGACTTAAACAACCCTCATCTTGGCAGAAACTCTCGTTTGTTTTTGTTTTTTCCAAGAGGAATGCGTGTTAATGTTAAATCAGGGCCAAGAATTGGATTCAATAGTCTGATGTCGCGTCGCCCAGCCACGGCGGCCATCGTGGTTCTAAACAAAGAAAGTCGGTATTTTTCATTCTTCATGCTGGCTAGAACTTTTCATATGTCTTGTGATCAGAATGTGTAAAAGTCAAAACATGATCAAATTTATAATGGGTTTTTTTTTCATCTGGATACGCTTTTATGCTCGTCGGAGAAATATTTAATTTCATAAGGGCGTCCGCCATTGTTCCGATAGTTTAGAGCCAGTTACTAAGTTACCATGCGTCATTACGAGGGAAGTGACGTCACGACTGTTGAAGCTTATTGCGGTCGATCGATTATCAGACCTGCAAACATGTCTACGTAGGTTCCATATTATAATTTGTGACCCTCCGTCTCAAAACGGTATTATGTTGGGATGATTCAGACCCCAAAAAGTGAATTTAGAGATAGAATGATGAGAAATTGGAGCTTAGAAGTTTTTGCAATGCAATAAATAGTCTTTGTACTCCACGATAACGTACAGAAATGAAACCCAAGTTGGATATTTGTGGTTATGAATTCAATTTCCCTTACCGAGTGGATCCCGAAATAATACCGCTTTGATACGGTGGGTCACATTTGTCATCCCCGTTTTAGTCATCAACCTCAATCAACTCATTAAGCACACGAGTTGATTGGGTGAGTTCACGTGACCGTCAACGTTTTATCGCAGGCATCGGGTTGCACCGAGTTACACGGATTTTTTTTTTTTTTTTTTATAGAATCTTATTTTTTTTTTTTAATGGAAACATCCCGTGAAAAATTACGGGTCAAATAACTATAATTGGCAAATTTTACGACGACATCCAATCTTGTAATCAGTCACCTCTCTCTCTCTCTCTCTCTCTCTCTCTCTCTCTCTCTCTCTCTCTCTCTCTCTCTCTCTCTCTCTCTCTCTCTCTCTCTTTCGCTCTCTTTCTTTCATACACACACACTCTCTCTCTCTCACTCTCTTTCTTTCTTTCTCTCTCTCTCTCTCTCTCTCTCTCTCTCTCTCTCTCTCTCTCTCTCTCTCTCTTTATTCCCGTCTCTTCTCTTATTGTCGTTTTGGCACATCAGCAGACAGTCACACATACAGGAACACCAAGATAACTAATTGAATGAAACATTATTATTATTATTATTATTATTATTATTATTATTATTATTATTATATTATTATTATATTATATATTATATTATTATTACTTATTATTATTATATATTATTATTATTATTATTATTATATTATTATTATTATTATTATATTATTATATTATTATTATTATTATTATTATTATCATTATTATTATTATATTATCATTATTATTATTATTGTTATCAATTAATAATAATAATATATAAATAATAATAATAATAATATAATATAATAATAATGATAATAATAAAGATAGATGATGATAGAAGATGATAGATAGATAGATAGATAGATAGATAGATAGATAGATAGATAGATAGATAGATAGATAGATAGATAGATAGATAGATAGATAGATAGATAGATCGATAGATAGATAGATAGATAGATAGATAGATAGCATTCGAATAGCGCATGGCCACGATAAGGCCATGCTCTATGCGCTGAATGAATTCTTGTCATTCATATCACTTAGTAAGGACTTTGTTAACAGATTGTTTTACTCAGAAAAAAAGACAAACAAAAAAACAAACAAAAAAACAAAGCAACAACAATTTAAAAAAAAAACAATAAAAATTTCAACAATAAAAAAATAATAAAAACGGGAGACGCATGGAGGGGGGGGGGGTGGATTAGATTGTGACATAGATAATAATACATGCATAATATCCGATAATTACACGACATTCATACCATACTCTAGCAATATATCCATTAATTGGTGGTGGTGGTGGGGGGGGGTAGTTAATCCATATATATTTAACCATGCGGGAGTGCAGCTTGATTAATAATTATTGTGCCTAAGAAAGAATATGTGACCCTTCGCCTCAAAACGGTATTAAGTCGGGTTGGTCAAGATGATGAAAATTGAATTTATAGCCAGAAATATCAGACTTGTGTTGAGTTTGTATGTTTTATTGAGGAGAATGGATACCATATTTTAGGGTGCTAATGCCAGCAGCTTATATTTTTGACCAGTTTAACATTAAATTCGGATTTTAAGTATCTGGTTCGTTCCGACATAATACCGTTTTGGGACGATGGGTCACATATATTTAACCATGCGGGAGTGCAGCTTGATTAATAATTATTGTGTCTAAGAAAGAATGTATGTGACCCATCGTCCCAAAACGGTATTATGTCGGGATGAACCAGATACTAAAAAGGTGAATGAAAGCTAAACTGGTCGAAAATTTGAATTATAGCTATTCAGCATTCTAAGATACGATATTCATTCTATTCAATAAACCATACAAACTCATTGCGAGTCGGATATATCTGGCAATAATATTCAATTTTCAGCATCTTAATCATTCCGACACAATACCGTTTTGAGGCGAAGGGTCACATATATTCTGCTTCGAGTCTGCCTCCTATTATATCTAGGATGGAGAAATAATATTCCAAAGGTTATAACAATTATCGTTTCGTCTATACCGACATTCTTATTGTGATTTCAATAACAATGTGTAATTGAATGTAAGCTTCAATTTAATATACAAAATTGAGATAAAATGGACGTTTCGGGTTTTCCCTTTATCAGCAAAACAGGATGAATGAAACACTACATTCGTATTTTTTTTTTGATAAAGGGGAAACCCGAAACGTCAATTTTATCTCTTTTTGTATATTAAATTGAAGCTTACATTCAATTTCACATTGTTATTTATATCTTCGAGCATCGAGCAGCAACATTTACGTTATTGTGATTT
>NC_088362.1:7972767-7977767 GCF_034508935.2 Berghia stephanieae
CAAGGGGGGATGGGGGGGGGGGGGGCAGTGTCTATACCATAGAATTAAACGAATGAGAATACGTACGAAGCCTAAAAAGTGTCAACCAATGAAAGCATTCAGCGCCATTTTATTGTTGGCTGAGAATGTTGTTATTACCATTCATTCTGTCTCTATGTCAACATAACGACACAAGAAAAACAACAAACAATATCAAAATCCACAATAAAATGTTTCAGAACTGTTGCGTATATTTATGGCACAATGAAGCTGTCAAAAAATGAAGTTAGAGAATGTGTGTAATCATGTATTATAATAACCTGTAATGTGTTTTCCAACCACCACATCATCTACTACTACAACCACCACCACAATATCATCACTAACACTACTACTACAACCACCAGCCCCACATCATTATCACTACCACTACTACTACACCACCACCAGCACATCATCATCACTACCACTACTACTACAATCACCACAACCACATCGTCATCACTACCACTACTACTGCAACCACCACCACCATATCATCATCGTTACCACTACTACCACAATCACCACCACCACTACTACTACAACCACCACCACATCATCACTACCACTACTACTACAACCACCAGCACCACATCATTATCACTACCACTACTGCACCACCACCAGCACATAATCATCACTACCACTACTACTACAACCACCACAACCACATCGTCATCACGACCACTACTACTACAACCACCACCATATCATTACCATTACCACTACTACTACAACCACCACTACCACCATATCATTACCATTACCACTACTACTACAACCACCACAACCACATCGTCATCACTACCACTACTACTGCAACCACCACTACCACCATATCATCACCATTACAACTACTACTACAACCACCACAACCACATCATCATCACTACCACTACTACTACAACACCACCACATCATCATCACTATCACTACTACTACAACTACAACCACCACCACATTGTCATCACTACCACTACTACTACTGCAACCACCACCACCATATCATCACCATTGAAATATTATTTTTTTAAATTGAGCTTTATATAGTGCAATATTTACTAAATGTGCTCAAAGCGCTTTACAAGAGGTCCCTGGTCAACATTTAACATGTAGGACGGGACATGACGCCTGTTAGGCGATATTACAATTTTTCGGACAAAGACAACTCTGTTAACGGCCAGGTACTCATTTTACACCTGAGTACGGTGAGAGAATGTGAGTAAAGAGCCTTTTCCAAGGACTCAACTATGCGCCGAGCGCGAGGCTCGAACCCAGGACCTTCCGATCCGAAAGCGAGTGTCATACTACTAGACCACATAGCCGCATCATTACCACTACTACTACAAACACCACCACCACATCATCATCATCACGACCACTACTACTACAACCACCACCACCACCATATCATTACCATTACCACTACTACTACAACTACAACCACCACCACATCATCATCACTACCACTACTACTACAACTACAATCATCACCACCACCACATCATCATCACTATTACTACTACAACTACAACCACCACCAACACCACATCACCTCACTAACACCAGTACTATAATCACTACCACTACCATTAGGTTTTGGAGCTTTACTTCATTTGAAATAAGGAAACTTCGGAATTGTATTTGGCATTGTGTTTATATATCATAATATAATTCTAATCAGTTATCTATTTAGAACTAGATACTATACAATATGTATGCCAAATACCACCCAATTCCCCTTTCTTGTGTGCGGGAATTCCTCTTTCGGCATTGAAATTGAGTGTGAGAGAGTCATCACTACACACATAAACAACAGAAACAATTTAAAAACATGACTATGACACGCAACCACTCACACACGAGGCTATACTATTTATCCCTTTCTCTATATAGAACAGGACAAGACAAACAATAGCTTGACTCTCGCTACATTTCGCATTGATGTAATTACGTAGCAATGAGTATCCCGCACAAATCTTTAGACCTCGTTTTCGCGCACACAGTTAGAAAAAAGGTCATTTTAGATTATGTCAAGCGACAAAACTCGTGCGATTACCAGAAAACCGTTAAAAATAGATTTTTACTCTTTGGAGTAAAATATTTCTAAAACTACCGGGCGTGGAGGTTTTGTCGCTGACAAGGTAATACATGAACATTTCTTCTTTTTGGTTGTAAAATTTCATATGAATATGACGAGTACTTTTCCCGTATTTTACAAAACACCATCCTAATTTGCTCTTCAAGTTTCAATCTTTTAATCCACTCATTACGCAAGATAGCTACAATCAAAGGTCGAAAAAAAAATGCCGAAAAAGCGTCCCATATTTTCGCGTTTTTTTTCCTCTTTGCGGGTCATCCAAATAAATGACACCTTTGAAACTGCATAACTTGTTTATTTTTGAATGAATTTTCAAAATTCAAAAACATTTTTACTGAGTGGAGATAGGGCTTTGGGTTTAGACCAAAATTTTCCTCAAAAAGAGAAAAAAACATTTTTCATAGTCATTGCTAAATTACGTGTATGCATTTGCTACGAATAGAATTGCGATGTGTGCACATAATTTCTTGTAAGGGGGGCGTGTTTAGTCACATGACGTCGTGGTGTATCATGTGACAAGCCATTCTTCTTTGAAAACGAAAGGAGGAAAATTCAATTGCATTGAACGCGTTTCTCAAGAAGTAAAGTAAGATTTCTTGTATTTTTACATGAATACCGAGTCTTGGTGATTGAATCTTCATTTTCCGATTGATTTGCATTGTCGGGAAGCCTTCCGAAAGCTCCTACATCCCCAGTATTCTTGTTCTAGTCGGGTTTTTGGGAGGGGGAAAACTTTTTTTATAATGTTCTAATCAAATCATTACAAGTACCTTACACGTACATTACTAAACTTACGCTTACGGTTAAAAGTAAAAGGTGAAACTAAAACGAGAATAAACTTTTAAATTATTTATTTATTGAATAAAACTTTTTAGATGTCAGAATCGAGTCAATGAATTCAACTTTATGCCATTAAATTATTTTAAAAAACAACAAACTAACAAACAAACGGACACAGATATGAGTTCAAGTTCAATGGCAGTTTATCTAGACTTCTAATTCTAACATCTTATAAATTGGACTGTTCAAATTAAAGAGATGTGCATGATAAAGTATAGTGTCAGGAATAACTGCAGAAAACGTAAAAGATATAAGAAAGCATTCTTTCCCGATTTTTGAAAGGCTATCGTTATTGCCAGAAATGTCTGCCAATAAAGAAAAACGATTATTGGAAGACACCTGTCTGGCAATAACCAAAAGCCTGCCTTTTCGTTATTGGCAGACACGTTTATCACGTTGGCAGAAAGATTATATGCAAAATGCCAAACTAAGCGTGAAAATACCAAATAATCTGAAAAAATGCCAGTGGTAATTTGTGTCCCAAATTAGTTTAATTTATCAAGTGATATTTAACACAAGATGAAAGTAGATAGTAGTGCTCCAATGCCAAATCCATTTTAAAAAAAAAAAAAAAGCAAATGGATCAATGACACTTTTTGATACTTTGAACTGAAAATGTCAAACTGGCAATTCCGTCTTTTATTTTTCAACCAGCAAGAAAGTTGTTAATCAGCTATCTGTTCAGTGTCCACCAACCATTAAAAATTTGACTACCTACCTACTTGCTAACTTTATTGATCTCCTTTTGTATCTATAATTTGTTCATTCTGGTGATATTGATAATGGCTGGGGATTTGTTTATTTAGCGGACAAATCCCTAGGCCTAGGTGTTGTTCACCCCAAAACCGACCCAATATTTTCCTGTCTTCCTCAAACAAAATAATACAATTTATTATCACACTTATTATACACTTGTGTATATATAGTATAACCTACTATCCATTGACTTATTTATTGTTGGTTAATTTGATGCTTTTAATGATAATTTATTAACATTACTTATGTCTATGTGCGTTATGAAACATTCCATATTTTAGAATAGGGATAAATGTTTAAAAGAGCGGAGTTTCAAAAACGTGTCTGTGTATAATCGTCCATCGTTATTGCCAGACATGTGTCTGCTAATAACCATTTTTCTTTATTGGCAAACATGTCTGGCAATAATCACAGCATTTTTGATATGTTGGAAATTATTTTGCGAGAAGCAGGCAATCATATCCAAGATGTAGCAAGTGAATTTTTATGATAACTTGTTGCCCCATTCACATTAATCATATGTGCTTCATGTGGTATAAGTGAGGTTGGCTCAGCGGTACAATTGTGACAAAGTCACAGTTGATTTTGAACAAAGAGCTGTTATACATTTCATTCTCTAAAAATAAATTGAGCTTTATATAGCGCAATATCCACTTAATGTGCTCAAAGCGCTTTACAAGGGGTCCCTGGTCAACAGCAACATTTAACATGTAGGACGGAACATGCCGCCTGTTAAGCGATATTACAATTTTTCGGACAAAGACAACGCTGTTAACGGCCAGGTACTCATTTTACACCTGAGTATGGTGAAAGAATGCGAGTAAAGAGCCTTTTCCAAGGACTCAACTATGCGCCTAGCACGACGCTCGAACCCAGGACCTTCCAATCTGAAAGCGAGTGTCATACCACAAGACCACATAGCCGCACAATTATTCCCCTCACTCAAAAGTGAATACCTCCTTCTTTTCTGCAGCTAAAACGACTACAATGAGATAACCATGAAGGTTCAATTTATAGTACTCTGCATCCTTCAAGCTCTTTTATATTTGGAATGCCATGAAAAAGGAATGCTTTATCCTCAAGATTCAGAATCAAGGGAATCAAAATTTTTAGACGGTATTTGGAACTTCAGAGCAGATTTTTCTCCAACAAGAGATAAAGGATTTATTGAAAAATGGTGGACACAACCACTGAAGAAAGTAAGAAAACATTGTTTTACATGTATAAGCTCCCAGAGCCCCATCCTATTGTTATTTTTATTTTTATTATTATTATTATTATT
>NC_088362.1:7982767-8042767 GCF_034508935.2 Berghia stephanieae
TAAAATTGCAAATGTTGTTCTTTTAATCAACTATAATCATATATGAATATATAAACATATGAATGTGTGTGGACATGAAGAAACTGTTTTGATTATTATTAAAATTTTAGATGTCCTTCAAATATATTTAAATTATGTTGATTAAAGAAAAGAAAAAACTCTGAAAACTTTTTTTTTAGATACCCAGCGGGTTATTTTGTTCAAGAGCTCCAGATGGATTTTTTCAACTATGGAGGAATACATAGACACGTGAGGCTGTACACAACTCCATCAAACTACATTGATGATATTACCTTGGTCACAGATGTCAACGATGACAATGGTACAGTTATTGAACATTGAATTGAAATAAAAATGCTTTTAGTTTTGGGTTTTTTGGGTTTACCTTTGTATTTAAAAAAAAAAATTTTTTAATGGTATTTCTGTTTTTGGTTTCATTTGTTTGTTAGTTATTTTAAAAAATAATATTTTAATGAAAATCTTGAAGAAATACTTTTCCTCTCAATATACGTTTTTGCTTTTAGTGTAATCAACAGCTTTCAAAGCAGGGAGGCGGTGGCACTCAGAGAGAGAGAGAGAGAGAGAGAAGAGTGTGTGTGTGTGTGTGTGTGTGTGTGTGTGTTACTTATATGAGTACAACGAACCTCAGAGACAATGGAGTTAAAGGTCAGATCATTGAATGCCAGATGGATGGCTAAAATTGGCAGAATTAATTAATGGGATTTTTATTGACCTTTATGAAATGATTGTTTTATTGGAACTGGGTTGTTGAATCCAAATTTGACACACGTGTCCTCAGTAATTAACTAACACACACAGCATGTTGGACGCGCTGTTTCTCTCTATTTTGCTACCGACACACACAAATTTTCTGGTTCACACAAATTTTCCAGTTCACAATCTCCGTTTCAACGCTCTCTTTGTATCCGGTCGGAAGTGAACCGGAATAATGAATGTGAACTAAATATTTTTCTTCAAATGAAAAGATGAATGAATGCTTAATAGCAAAAGTTTTCTTTCCATTACAACAGTGATTGTTTTTTCTCTTTATTCTTCTTTCTCACATGACAGCTACTACTACTACTACTACTACTACTACTACTACTACTACTACTACTACTACTACTACTACTACTACTACTACTACTACTACTACTACTACTACTACTACAACTACTACTACTACTACTACTACTACTACTACTACTACTACTACTACTACTACTACTACTACTACTACTACCACTACTACTACTACTACTATAACTATTACTTCTTTAAGAATTAACCCAAATAAACGAAAGAATTTTCTTTAAAAATTAACACAATAGCTTCTTGTGTCAAGCACGACACACCCTTTAACAAAGTAGGAATTGTTCTCTTCCTTTCATTTTACAATTAGCTCAGACTGGAGACCATCAATGTGTGTACTCTCTCAAATAATTGTGATTCATTTGTAGCATGAAATAAGGACCTGCTTATTCTATTATAAATTAACTGGGGGGGGGGGGGGGGAGGGATGACATCATTTGACTAAACAGTTGATGTGTCAAATCTGTGTTGTGTTTGTTAATCCAAAGTTTTGTCCAGCTGGTCTATTTTCGCGTGTTCAAAAAGTTCAGACAATTTTTTCACCAGCTATTTACAGGCCTGATAGATCTTTTCAGTCTTGATTTCAGCTCACAACATTGTGAGTAGACCTCACCCTAGTCAACAACACTAATTGTTTCCATGACAGACATGGTCAACCAGATAGAACTGTAAATTGATATTATGTTTCTTCACAAAGAATGAAATGGAATACTCACTTCGAGGCTAATTTCATGGCTAACCCTAACACTCAAGAATATTTGGCAATGTAGGGCTTCAATCACTCTGTTTACAAAATGTACAACTGCTCTGTCCACGGGTACTGCTTAACATAAAAACGGCCAATATTGTAATTGTTGCTATATTCCATCAAACAGGGTATGTTGCCTATAACATCAATGTCACTGGATCGAGCCAGGGACCTAATCTGGTGGAAGTTTTGGATGCATCGGGAATTGTTGTGGCCAAAAAAGTAAACCTCTCTGGTATTCTGAGAATTCCATTTGCTAATTTATGGTGGCCTTACGGCATGAATGCATCTGTTGGGTACATGTATACTCTTCAAGTAAGTATTTGACAGGATTCTATCTAATTTTTTAGCAGTGCAATATAACCTCTAGTAATGGGAAACTTTGAAAAATCCTTTGTTCTTGTGAATCTGAACTTATCAGCATTTGTCTATTTTTGCTATCACAGAAATTAATAATAATAATAATAATAATAATAATAATAATAATAATAATAATAATAATAATAATAATAATAATAATAATAATAATAATAATAATAATAATAATGCTGAAAATTTATATAGCGCTATAACTCTGAGACACCAGACTCTAAGCGCTTAAATTACAAATTACTTTGGCTGAAACATACTCATTTACACACACACAAGCACACACACACACAAACAACACACAACACAAACCAAACCTATCTTGCTTCTCATACCATCTACTAAAATCAAAACAGATATGTTTTAAGCGAACGTTTAAAAATAGACAAAGATTCTTTTTCACAACTTAATCACGAATTAATGACTAATGGTTTATCAATTTTTGTCATGATTTGATTACCCTAACCATTCTGTACAATTGTCAACTAAAAGTAATAATATTCTTAACTGCATTTTTTCTTTTGAATTAGGTAAATGCGAATGGAGATGTATACCGGCTGCCTTTTGGGGTTCGTGTATTGGAAGTTACTGAAGACTCATTTTTAATCAACAACAAAAAGTTTTACTGCAGAGGTTTAGGCAAACATGAGGATTCAGATGTGAGTTGTAAAAAAATACTATGTCATCCCATAATTTACATATCATTTAAGAATAAGGCAGGCATTAGCTTTTAGGTAACATAATATCCACTTATTATGCTCAGACTGTTTTACAAGGGATCCTGATGCAATATCGACATTGAACATATGGGATTAGACATGCAGTCTATAAGGCCCTGCTTTAATTTCTTTTTAATCAGAAACAATGCTATTACCAGTCTGGTACTGATTGTATACTTGACTATGGTAAGAAAATGTGATTGTGAGTAAAGAGATCTTTCCAAGGGTTCAATTTTGCACTGTCCACAGTGGTTCTTTAAGCGACATACAGATTATACATAAAGTGTCATTCATTAGCCATACCTCCAAACCTAAAACTCCAATGATTCTTCGTGCCCATCAAAATTGTGAAAAATACTTGTTACCTTCGATTTGATAGGACTACATAATTTAATTTTATGATCAGTTACAGAGTGGTTGCAATTTTTTTTTAAATCACAAATAGATTTTTATGACAACAAGATATATATGATTGCTCATTTTTTCCTAAAAATTATTCAAGTGTTGAAAACAAAATGGCAATATTTATAACTGGGTTTTGGAGTATTTAAGAGATCTGATTTACTCTGTTACAATAGTTTGTTTCTTTTCTTGTCTCAATAGATTCGAGGAAAGGGCTTGGATTCTGTTGTCATAACCAAAGATTTCAATATGCTTAGGTGGTTAGGTGTCAATTGTTTCCGTACCTCACACTACCCTTACGCAGAGGAAATCATGCAATTTGCTGACAGACAAGGAGTGGCTGTAATTGATGAGTCGCCAGGAGTCGGAATCAAATACCCGTGAGTTTTTCTTAATCATAAATTGATATGTATTCATTCCTCTGATTGCTGGGTGGGGTTCCTGACCTCCCATAGTGGGCAGGGAGGTACTTGCTATGTCTTCTATCACTCTGTGTCTGTTTTCCAATTGCTGTCAGTCTTTGTCTTGGAATGAGATTACTTGGTTTTGTCCTGGCCCTGGCTGGATACCCTAGCTGGGAGTTTTGGGAGATGATATTTTTTTCCTTGTAAATCATCTCTCTGTTATGAACTGTATTATGTTTTTTTACGTGTTATATATAATTTGTAAACATTTGAGTGTATCCCTCTTAGTTGGGACCTGTGCTTGTGTCTGGATGAGACTTTTCGGTGATCTCAAACTAAGTACACTGATAGTGTGCTCTTGGAATCAACATGTGTTTCCTATTTGAACCAATTCCCCTTTGTCTTAATTGTAATTCTATAACTTTTCACTATCACATTTTCTTCCTTTTTACTGGCGCTGATATGACCTTAATGTGTTGCAAGCGCCGTAAAATCCTTAAAAACATAAAAACAAACATTCCTCTGATTGAGGAATTAAAAAGGAGACAAGTAAATTAGGCAAATGGAGAGTCATAAGATGTACCATGACATTGGATATTATTTGCATTTTGTACATTAATTAATTGACACTCTCGAATTTACAAATGTGGACGTGTCAAATTAATGTTAATAGCAAAAATTGTACTACGAATCTTGACTATGACACTTATTTGTGTATTATATGTTTAATAATGGGAAATCGTGATTATATACTCAATATTGTCCAATTAACAATGAATGTTGTTTATATAGCTTTGAAAATTATATGCATGAAAGTGTCACAGAGCATTTTAAGGTTGTTAAAGAAAAGCCTATTAGCTCTTAATCAATACTATACAATACATTAAAAAGTGCTAACTTTTTACCATATAAATTAAAATGGTAAATATGGTTATTTATATATCACATTTCTGTCTTTTCACCATACTCAATGAACTTTTAAAAAGTAACAATAATTAATGAAATGTAAGCTTCAATTTATTGAACGAAGACAAATAATGTCCCCTTTATGAACAAAACATGATGAATGAAAGAAACACTAAAGATGAATGAGAAATATGTGAATGGGGTAGTTAAGTAAATAAACAATAACAATGATTTGATTGTTCTTGTTCATTTACTTTAACTACACCATTCTCAAATTTCTCATTCATCTTGAGTGTTTCTTTCATTCATCGTGTTTTGTTGATTAAGAGGAAACCGGAAACGTCCACATTATCTGTTTTCATTCAATTAATTGAAGCTTTCATTTCATTTCTTATCATGATTTTTTTTCCTTCGAGCTTCAATCAGCAATATTTTTATTATCAATGAACTTCTGAATGCTTTATCTATTCCCCAATCAGCCAATATGAAACCCAATTTCATTTCAGACTTGGATTATTTGCGGCTATGTGGTCTAGTGGTATGACACTCGCTTTCGGATCGGAAGGTCCTGGGTTCGAGCCTCGTGCTCGGCGCATAGTTGAGTCCTTGGAAAAGGCTCTTTACTCACATTCTCTCACCATACTCAGGTGAAAAATGAGTACCTGGCCGTTAATAGCGTTGTCTTTGTCTGAAAAATTGTAATATCATCTAACAGGCGTCATGTCCCGTCCTACATGTTAAATGTTGCTGTTGACCAGGGACCCCTTTTAAAGCACTTTGAGCACATTTAGTGGATATTGCTCTATATAAAGCTCAATTTTTTTTATTTAAAAAAAAAATTAATATAGAACAGATAATACTGATTTTTTAAAAATAATATGAGTAAAAGAAGAAAGACTCATTGCCATTGGATTTACTACACAATTTGTTTTTGCTTTTATTTTTTAGTTGCTTTATTTTTAAATCAGAAAAGTGAGTGGAGCAGGCACTTATGTTGGTAACAACAAGAGATGAAGTGAATAGAAAAGTGCCAGAAGACGGTAGAGAATAAAATTTTCGCCGGTTGATGGGGTTTGATCCACGATAGCTCATACGGTAGAGTCACGCTCTCACCGGCCAGGCGGAGTTATCGTACTAATAAGGTCGCGGGTTCAAACCCCATCAACCGCCGAAAGCTTTTTATTCTCTATTGTCTTCTGGCACTTTTCTATTCACTTCATCTCTTGTTGTTCTCTTTATTTTTAAATCATAATTCTAGAAGTAACATGGGGCCAATTTCCTTGAAACACCACTTGAGTGTGATGAACGAATTAGTTCGTCGAGATAAAAACCACCCATCTGTCATCATGTGGTCTGTTGCTAATGAGCCAGGCAGTCAGTATGAGGAAGCAGTTCCTTATTTCAAGTAAGTTATTTTTGTATGCTCGCTTGGATGTTGTCATATCCTAACTATTAGAATTTGCTATAAGAGCAAGCTTACTGTTTGAATGAACTGGGTGGGGATCCTGACCTTCCAAAGCGGGCAGGGAGGTACATACTGTGTCTTCTATACCCTTATATCTGTTTTCCAACCTGCTTTCTGTCTTTGTCTTGGAATGAGATTACTTGGTTTTTTCCTGGCCCTGGTCGGAGTCCTGGCTGGGAGGGAAACAGTCAAATGCATAGTTATTGTTTTGGGAGATGACATTTTTTTCCTTGTAAATTGTAAATCATCTCTCTGTTATGTATTATTATTATTATATTTATTTTGAATGTATAATGTAAGCATTTGAGTGTATTCCTCTTTGCTGGATTTTGTGCTTGTGTCCAGATGAGACTTATAGTTGATCTCAAACTAAGTACATTGGTGGTATGCTCTTGGAATCTACATCTGATCCCTATTTGTTCCCAGTTCCCCTTTGTCTTCTATTTGTTCCCAGTTCCCCTTTGTCTTACTTTCTCTTGGGTGCTTTTTAATTGTAATTCTAGAACTTTTTACTATCCCACTTTCTTCCTTTTTACTGGCGCTGATATAACCTAAATGAGTTGCAAGCGCCATAAAACCCTTAAAAACAAACAACATGTTTGAATGAATAATGAATTTATGCCTTTAACTAGTTTTTAGTCATCATTAAGTTCAGGATTATGAGAAATTATCTCAAGACCTCAAACTTTAAAGCTTTGCCCCGTTCGTGTCATTTTACAGGGCAACGTTTTTAAATCCTCATTTTCTATGATCTAAATGTTCGGAAAAAACTGTTAAATTTTTAAATACTAACGAAAGAGTGAAAATGGAGAGGCTTCGTATGGGAACAAAACAGACAATGGACGTTTCGGATACAAACCCTTCGTCAGCACAACAATACACAAATTAACGTGTACCCGAAACGTCCATTGTCTGTTTTGTTCCCATACGAAACCTCTCCATTTTCACTCTTTCGTTAGTATTTTACGATCACCGGCTTCAGGCAGCCCTACCGTTTTTCTAAATTTTTAAAGAAACCTTTCTTAATAACATTAGTTCAGTAAATTATATTAAGTGCATTACTTTATCACTGAAACTCATTGAAACTGTAATGAGTCATATCTGTGTTGTATAAATTGTTACTTGTTGTGAATTTATTATTGAGTTTTTATTCATCAAAATGAACCTGTCTTTTTAATCCCCAGGTCTGTTATACAGCACACTAAGAATTTAGATTTGTCCAAGAGACCGGTCACTTTTGTCAGTTCAAAATCTTTTGACGATTTAGTTGTAAGTATAATATTGCCATGACTGAAATTGCCGCTACAAATA
Source organism: Berghia stephanieae (assembly GCF_034508935.2). Classification (NCBI taxonomy): domain Eukaryota; kingdom Metazoa; phylum Mollusca; class Gastropoda; order Nudibranchia; family Aeolidiidae; genus Berghia; species Berghia stephanieae. Next base: position 7,990,184 of record NC_088362.1, read on the forward strand.
CAACAACCGATTATACAGGAGTTGTCTGACTGTGTATAAGTTTGTGTGTATGAATTATACATGTCTGTGTTTATATACTCTGAGGAAAGAAAGGCGAGATGGAGGGAGGGGGGAGAAGAGAGAGAGAGGAGGGGGGGAATGCTATTTTTTTAGGATGAGAGGGGAGAATCAAAATTGCACATTATAATGATCAAGCCAAAAGTCAAATCCTTTTAAATTTCAAACATTTGAGTTTGACACACTTTTTAACTCAAAAGTAAAATCGTAATTTGAGGTTTTAATTATCTAGACCGTCATTGTTATTATGATTTTAAATCGTTGTGTTTTTCTTTGATTTCTAAAAGTGATGCATCAACTGCTGACTTTTGACTTGAAATTGATATAAAATTTATTATTGAGAGAAGAATTATTCCAAATAAAACTTATAAAATGACTTTTTATACAGTTTTGGACCTTTATTGAATTTTTGGACCGAGGGCTGGCCCGACCTTGGGAGGGCTATCTCTGAGGTAATGAAATATTCATATTGGTAAAAACTGCATTTTAACACCCCAGTTGTACAGTTTCCTATAAAAATCATTGTAATAGTCAATATATATCAAAATATTAGATAGGATCTAAATTGAAGACGAGATTAGCAACCAATTTTAGTTTCATTCAAAGTGTGAAAACAAAAACAAAAATCCCATTGTTGCGAATTACTCCCCTCTGTTTGCATAATTTAAATGACGTAACATGTTCAATACAAGTTCAGTTTGGTGCAGAGGCACAAAAATTATCCTAAAAGGTGAAGGTCAGGATCATTAATCTTTTGATAAATTAAATGACTTCTTACCTTGACCTTCGATATAAATTGTTTAAATCGATAACACGATTACGTCATAAATTGTCTTTAATGCATTTTAAGCTTGACCAGTTTATTCCTATTAGAGACTACAAAAGGGGATGTTATAATAGGAATTAAAAACCATTAACATTAAATCTTGTTGACGACTGTTTCATCCAGATGCCCTATGTGGATGTGGTGTGCATCAATCGTTACTATGGCTGGTACCACGACACTGGTCATTTAGAAGTGATTGGACAACAGCTGCTTGGACAGTTTGAAGGATTCAGAAAGTTATACAAGAAACCAATAATTCTCACAGAATATGGAGCGGATACAATTCCAGGCCTTCATAGGGTTAGTGGATTATTAAAATATTCCATATTTATCCGTCTGTCAACAGACTGACTTGAAATCAAGAGCAGACAAAATGACTTAATCTATAAAGAATAATTTTTGCCCAAAGAATTTTTTTCCCCATATATTTCATGTCAAAAAATTAACTTCTTTCTTCTTTCAAACATAGCTTTAATTGCTCAGTTTATTACTAGGGTGCTACTTGATTTTAATATATCATGTTAAGTTTACGAAGTTGTACATATTTTCCAGAGAATAACCCAGGAAGTGTCTGAGAAAAATAAGCTGAGTTCTTAAAAGATTATGTGCAATATTTCTGTAGTGTTTATATTAATTCTGTTATCAGGACATTGGAAATAAAAAAGATGAAAGGCTACCACAATTTTTTCTTCATTTAGACCTACTTTTGCCTTGAGATGTCGTTCATGTAACTTATTTTCATTTATAATTTATAGGGCGATTAATTATAATTGTACACATGATTTTTATATACAATGTCATTGATTTTACTTTGTTTTCATTTGTTATTTGAGTTAATTTATGATTTTAATTGGCAATAACCTAAAATATACCTTTGAAATTGGAACTATTTTACTGCAGTCTAAACTTTTGATTTGATCTATTCTAAAAAGAAATAAACTAGGTTGTGATAAATTTTGACATTTAAAATGTATTTGCCGTTTTGATTTTACAAAAGCCATTTAGCATTCCTCTTGCACACATGCACTGTTTTTTACTACACATTCTCAAAAGAGTGTTATATTAAAATTGTTCTTTTTTTTATTCCCTTTTATAGGTGCCAACTTATATCTTTACAGAAGATTATCAAACAGAACTTTTGATAGAGTACCATAAAGTGTTCGATGAAGTTAGATCTAAGTATTTGGTTGGAGAAATGGTATGGAATTTCGCGGACTTTATGACTGCTCAAGGTAAGAAAATAATAAGACACATTCAGATTTTGAACTTGATGTCAGTAAAGTATGATCATTAAAAATCATTGAAGTAGATAACAAACGTTATTGAGGAGATTCTGTATTTGTGTGTGTTTGTATGCATATGGGTGGTGTGTATGTGTGTTTGAGAGAGAGAGAGAGAGAGAGAGAGAGAGAGAGAGAGAGAGAGAGAGAGAGAGAGAGAGAGAGAGAGAGAGAGAGTCTTTGAAAATTTTAATTTCACTACAGCCTGAATATCTTAAATAATTCAAGAAGGGTCTCGGGTGTTTCAGATATTGATTGATTCAACAGTTCTGTATTGATCACATTTATTAGCATTCACCATCCCATATCCCACCCTCATACTCATACATACATGGTGCACTGTAAAGATAATATCCTCTTAGTTCAACATCATGATACTAGACATCATGAGAGAGGCGCCATCTCTCTTACACTGCTGATTAAATTATATAAATGTTCAAACAATTTTAGAACTGTTCTGTTCGAGAGGTAGACACTTTTAATCATTATTACTATTATTATTATTATTATTATTATTATTATTATTATTATTATTATTATTATTATTATTATTAGTATTAGTATTAGTATTAAGCATTTACATATACACAGATTTCTTATAAATAGAGGTTTCTCACTAGGGGACGATTCATGGTTGTTTTGGGCAGACTGATACATTAATTATTGCATCACTGAAATGATTTGGTGTTTTAGCTGAGTAGTAGTAATGCCTAATAGTCTCTCAGAGCGAACAGGACCGTGGAGCAGGAGTTTATACCAGTTTGTGCAGTATTAAATGGACACGTATATTGCCTGGTACCCTTTGTATAGGATGCTAGACTATTTCAAAGCACTTTCCACCAAATCTAGCACACTTTGTTACCAAAATACTTTTAGGTACTTTATGCGGCTATGTGGTCTAGTGGTATGACACTCGCTTTCGGATCGGAAGGTCCTGGGTTCGAGCCTAGCGCTCAGCGCATAGTTGAGTCCTTGGCTAAGACTCTTTACTCACATTCTCTCACCGTACTCAGGTGTAAAATGAGTACCTGGCCGTTAACAGCGTTGTCTTTGTCTGAAAAATTGTAATATCGCCTAACAGGCGTCATGTCCCGTCCTACATGTTAAATGTTGCTGTTGACCAGGGGTCCCTTGTAAAGCGCTTTGAGCACGTTAAGTGGATATTGCGCTATATAAAAAGCTCAATTTCTTTTAGGTGAATAAAGGGGTAAAAAAAAAATTGAACTGAACCAGAGACTAATTCCGACCCCTTTATTTGTGAGGCCAGTGCTCTCTCAATTTAGTTATCTCCCCTTACAAGCTTCAAGTGCTGGATTTGAATTCCTGATTCCAGTCTCTTCGAATGTGTTAATTATTTTATTGCAATCGATTTTTTAAACCCAAAAGTGACTCAGAAGTTGGCCCTGTCGCATTAAGACCCTCAATGAAGTATGATAATAGATCTCTGTGATTTTGATTTATGAGTATGAAAGTATTTAGTTGCAGACCATTTCTAACCCACTGACTTAATCCAGTGGGATGCAGAGAATGCCAAAAAGTGGATCTAAAGTTTAGATGATAAAAAAAGACATTTTAGTTTTGGGCACCTTATGAAACATATTCATTTTCCCCAATAAAGCATTCTAATTAAACCCTAATTTCATATATATTTTTTTGGCCATAAATTTAATTCTCGGCCAGTTACGCTGACATAATAACCTTTTGAGAAAAAGGTCACATTGTGACAAAACTAGAAACGCATTGGATATTATATAAGGTAGGGGGCCAGATTTTCGACACGGATCCTAAAGTCGACACTCCTAGAGAGCCTGCTTTCAAACCTGTTTTTCACCAAAATTTATGTTATCGGACATAATAACAATGATATCATCTTAACCGCCGAAAAATTTTCTTTCTGTTTCATCTACTTTTTTAATAATAAATGGATGGACAATTTTATTTTTTCATGCGTAAACTTACAGTTCACGAAATCCGCTTCAACACCTGCCAATTTGTAAAATTTTAAGGGATGGCCCTAATTTCAACACCCTCCAGGAAAAGTCGGTGTTTTTGAGATTTGTTAAAAATAAGAATACATATTTGATAAGGACAAACTATCTCATGATTTATCATTTTGGTGAGGTAAAATATAATATTAATATATTGAAATAAGACTGAGAGAAAAGAGCTGTGGACCTTTTACCTAAGTAAGATACGCCATTGCATGTGTAGAACTCGTGATGTAGGTGTCGAAATTAGGGCCACCCTCAGAAAAAAATTACACACCTCAAAAAATTAAAATTGCAAGCATAAATGGAAAGGTAGGATATATTAATTTATCTGACATTAAAGAAAAATCATTTATCTATTTGACGGTACAAACCACGTGTCAATAGCTTGAAAACAAACCGAGCAGCAAGGTTTTAAACAAGGTCACATGGTGTCGAAATTCGGGCCCCCTACCTTATAGATATATGAATGTTATGTCCAGGGACGGCTGGTAATAATGGGCAGGGTGGGCAAATACCAGCCTGTTTTTTCAAGTTATATGCTGTATTACCAGGTCCGAAATAATCAAATTTAAATTAGATAATTTCAAAAGTTACTACTTAAAATTGATACTTCGTACTGAAATCAATTTGTGTGTATCTTTGATAGATTGCGAATCACCATGCACCCCGTAATGCATAAACCAGGATGCGCTCCTGTTCTTTTTATCACCCCCCCCCCCCCCCCAACCACTCCACTCCACTCCGCCCACATCGTCATCTCATCGTCACGTCGCCTGACGGTGATTTTGCTGTCTGGCCTCTCTAGTACTAGGTCGGGCTAATTCAAATGAGCCCACCTTATTAACCAGTGTACACTAAATAGAGATTTTGGCAAACGAACTTTTTCTTATTTATTGCCTTACTTGTGCTGTGAAGGTTCCAGTATTGAATTAAATTTATTAATTTACTAATATTATATCAATTTAGTATTAGTTTGTGTTGTTTTAATATATTTGTTTATCCATTTAAATTATTTCTTTTTTTTTCCCTCGTTTTCTTTAGTGTTTCTCAAAACTCATTTATTTAAATTGTTTTCTTATTTGTTTGTTGTTGTTGTTGTTGTTTTTTGTTGTTGTTTTTTGTTTTGTTTTTTAACAAATTAATTTGTTAATTCTTTTTTTTTATTATTCTTAAAGTAATTACCGCAGTATTTTTATTGCCAGACTAAATAATTTTGCAAAACAATGTAATTTTCTATTGTATTCCCTCTAATAAAACAAAACACTTTTATTCAAAAGTCACGACTAAATAAATATATAAAATACAACCACCATTTTGGTTTTCTCAACAATTGAATTAGTATACGAGAAATACTCTTCTGAGTAAGGAGATAGTTGAATTCTAAGTTATAGAGGAAATAAATACCTTTAAAGGAAGGGTGGGCAGATTCCGTACTTGCCCGTCCTGAAGCTAATACACACATAAGATGGTTCGCGATGAAGAGGCGGGAAGCAAGGGATTGGTTGGGTAAGGAGCAAAGATAACACGGTAATTATTGTGACGATAGTCAAACGAATACATGAGGAGAGATTGGTAACATTATTTTGTCTTAATTATATTGTATGAAGTATTGGCGAAAGCCTAATATTAAATAAACGTTGTTTTTGTTTGTCTTATTTTGATTATGGAACTGATACTGATACTTGTCATAGCAGACCTGCCTACTTTAGATAGGAAAATAAAAATCGTAGTTTTCAGGGCTAATAAAATCGTAGATATTTTAACTACCCTTTAAAAAAATCACCGGAATTTTCGTCTGTTTTGATAGATATCAAATTTTTAAAAACGAGAAAAAATAATTGGAAACGTAATAATGATGGTGATGGTGGTATAGTGGTAGCGGTGGTGGTAGTAGTAATGATGATGGTAATATTATTATTATATATTATTATTTATTATTATTATTATTATTATTATTATTATTTATTATTATTATTATTATTATTATTATTATTATTATTATTATTATTATTATTATTTTATTATTATTATTATTATTATTATTATTAATATTTTTATTATTATTATTATTATTATTATTATTATTATTATTATTATATTATTATTATCATTGTATATTATTATTGTACGTATTGGTGGTATTACTATTGTTGTATTTTTTTTGGTGGTTATTAATGGTATCAGTTTATTGTTTGGTCCCATTTGCCATTATTTTCCACTTTCATGTATGTGGTCATCAAATTGTATGATTAATTGGCGAAAGCCTAAGATTGAATAAATTTTGTAATATCGTATGGTAACCATCATTGTCGACGACATCGTCGTTGTCATCATAATCATCATCATCATCATCATCATCATCATCATCATCATCATCATCATTAACAACAACAACAACAACAACAACAATATTAACAACAAGTACAACAATAGCAATAAAAACAATATCAACATCATCATACAATTTCCGTCATCGTCTCCACAACTATCATTCTAACCAACAGCACCACCAAAACCACTACCATAATTACCCCTCACCGCCTCGTCTTCCTCCTCCTCCTCCACCACCACCACCACCGCTACCACTATTCCAACCACTACCACCACCGGCACAATCATTCTGACCACCAAGACAGCAGTAAAAATTATGCAATTTGAGCTCTGAATGAAACTCGAGTCATATCGCTGTTGTTGCTTCTCCATGAAAACTTTAAGGTTACTACGTACTACTGAAAACCAGAAATATGTAAAAGCAAATTAATATCGCCGTTGAGGGATTAAAGCATCTCTTTAATTTTTCGAGTGAAGGAAATGGACTTGTATTGTCAAGGTGTTGTCGCATTATGTCTCGTCGCTTTATTTTTTAGTTGTATTCTCTTTCGTGATTCATTTTTGATTACGTTTGGAAGAATTAAAATCTACTGGTATTGTCATTTCATTGTGAATGTGATTATTGGTGGTTGGAATATTTTTTGTTTAAAGGCGAAAAAAAAAATCAAAAAAAATTTTTATTTAAAAAAAAAAAAAAATCAAAATAATAATAAAAAATATAATATAAATATATATCATATATATATATATATATATATATATATATATATATATATATATATATATATATATATATATATATATATATGACCGAATCCTCTTTGCCCCACCACTGTAAATAGGCTAGAACCGCCACTGGTTATGTCTTATTTATTCTCTGTGCAGATGTGAGACGAGTTGTTGGAAATAAAAAGGGGATTTTGACACGCCAAAGACAGCCTAAAGCAGCTGCCTATGTGCTGAGGGAGCGGTATCATGCCATCAGAGAAGGAAGGGACACCACTGCCCTGTATCGCAATGACTTGAAATATACTACTAACCCGCACACATATCAAAATCCACTGTATTGAGCCACTTCGATTTTAAATCAAATTTTATTTGTTAAATTTATAAATAATCGCACTCCTTAAATCCTTTTTCATCACTAGTTTCTGGTGAGTTGTCTTTTCATATTTGACATGTTAATACAGTGCAGCTGTAAAAGTATGTTTGTGTCACTTTATCACTTTTTAATTTCTGATTTTTGATTTTATTAACACTTATCACTTGGTCAAAATAGATCACATAATTTTTTTTAGTTCTTATATTGATAAGTTGACGAATCTCTTACAATGTTAATAATTGTGACAAGAATGTTGCATGCAGCTGAATTTAAACATTTTTGTTCTTTATTTTTTTACTTTAAAGCTTTTTTTGTATTTCCTAAGTAATTTTACTGCCAATCTCAAATATATTGGACTTATTCTCTTTGCAACAATTGTTTACAGATCCAGTAAAAAATACCTACAAATATTCAAATTCATTTGAATGAATTTTAAAAGAAAATAAATAAATAAATAATCAGAGAATTGGGTAAGCCATTTAAGTTTGTTGTCAAATAGACATGGCATTTATTGATTATGAAAACTCAAAACAGATATCAAAGTGTGAATATTTATTTTGATTCATTGTTCGTCTCTATTTACAGAAATGAATAATGGACATTAGAAAATACAACATCAGAAATTAGTTAAATTTCTGACAACTAGTGGCAAAACAGAATAGACACTTTTATACTTATTGTATGAACAAATGCTAAAAAGGATATTCAATATGCAACTTACAATGTGTTAAGTAGAGATTTGATTCCATATGGTGTGCCAGAGGGGAAAAAAGTTAAAGTCTAGTAAATACACTCCACTCTATCAGCAACATGAAAAAAACTCTTACTCTCTATTGTGCCATATAATCACCGACCAATAAATAGATTTGAAATCCTAAGCTTCTTAAGTTTAATATATTAAACGGGAGTGTCTATTTACACTGTAACCGGGCATATAGTCTCAGAATCTATGTACAAAGTAAAAGGGTTACCTTACTTAATGGTGCACTTTAACTATTTTACTCCCTACATGACCTTGACTTCTTTCATCCCTCTCTTTTATGGGTGCAAGATTTCCGGTTTTTGAAATTGATTTAAATTTATTTCCGGCGTCTAGATCACCCTGAGATAATACTGTTTTGATACAGCAGGTCACATTTCAGAATAAGTTTCAGGCTTTTTGGATTTGTTGGAAATGGATTTCCGGCTTTTTTGGCCCAACCTACTTGCATCCATGCTCTCTTTTGTATATTACTAGCGGAACATAAGCAGTAAAGCTATAATAAGATACCAGAGCAGTTCGATACTCAAGATACTTTGTTTTGAAATCAAGACACGGAGTATTAAAACGAACTGTATTGCTTTCAAACCAAGAGATATCCAATCATGAACAACTAAGTCTAAAAACCTGAAACATTTAAAACGCTTGCTTTACCAAAGGTGTCAAACAAATAATTGTCAGTAATACCCCAACTATCACACTAGCCAGCCTGATAACTCGTAATGCTCAGTTTACAATAATGTACCGCTTTGCATCAAATGCTCATTTTTACCCATGTTATGTTCTTCATTAGACATACATTACTTGATGTCTCGGTTTTTAATTGAATAGTCTAGTGAGAACAATGCAGAAAGTTTTCGTTTTACCATGAGATAGGAAGGGTAAGGGATGACATGACACCTTAGTGTGTAAAGCAGGGGGTATGGGAAAAGATGAAAGAAACAATGGGTCACCACCTGATGATGTAGTACACGTAACAGTGACATTGATATAATAATTGGTTCAGGGTTATCGTTATATAGAGTTTGAACTGTATTATATTGAAAAGATATTTTAAATAGTTATTTTTGGGATGATTTTGTTCATTACTTAATAATGATTCAGAGCTGTCATCAGTATCTGTTATGGAAAATTGCATTGCTAACATAAAGGATTGGATGAAACTAAACAAACTTAAATTTAATGATGACAAGACGGAAATGATAATTTTTGGAAATAGGTATCAACTCTCAAAAATATCTACAAATGAGATTCTAGTGGGTGAAAATGCTATTAAACCTAGTTCTTGTGTGAGAAATCTTGGGGTGTATTTAGATCAAGGGTTATCCATGGAAGATCATGTTAAAAAAATATGCCAATGTTGTAACTATCACATTAGAAACATTGGAAGAATCAGACATTATATTGATGAAGATATTACAAAGATGCTTGTTAATTCGTTTATTACTAGCAGATTAGATTATTGCAATTCCCTTCTCATTGGCTGTCAAAGTAGATTAATTCATCAACTACAAAAAATTCAAAATAAAGCGGCTAGACTTATAAAATTAACGAAAAAAAAAAGATCATATAACACCAGTTCTCCAGGAATTGCACTGGCTTCCTGTGAAGTATAGGATAGAATTTAAAATATTGTGCTATGATTTTAGATGTCTGGATGGATTGGCACCTGAATATTTGCAGGAACTGATTAAAAAATATGAACCCACTCGAAATTTAAGATCATCTCAGTCCCAACTTCTAAAAGTTACCACCTCAAAATCCACTTTCGGTGAGAACGCCTTTTCATTCATAGCTCCACGCCTATGGAACGCACTTAGTCCTCGGACAAAGTCCTGCGAAAATTTAACATCTTTCAGGAAATGTCTGAAGACTGAGTTGTTCCGCGAGGCTTATTTCTCATAAAATAGATGTTGCTTTGATTTTTGTTTTTTTGTATGCATGCTTATTATGTATCATGTAGTGTCGTGATTTTTAATTTTGTTGTTTTTAAACATTTTTATATTTATTTTTATTATGTAAAGCGCCGCAGAGCACGATTGACGTGGATGTTTGGGCGCTATATAAATTCATTATTTACTATTTTACTATTTACTATTTGTCGTTATATAGAGTTTGAACTGTATTATATTGAAAAGATATTTTATTTAAATAGTTATTTTTGGGATGATTTTGTTCCGGCCATATATGTAACTCTCTTATATAAGTAGTAAAGTAGTCCTTCAGAGCCATTAGGCCCATGGAGCTGGAGTTTATCCCAGTTTCTATAGCGTTAAACAATGCTTGTTATCCTTTGGATATGACGCTAGTTTATCACAAAGTATTTTCCACCAGATCTAACAGACCCAGCTTCCCATTCACTGCTGGGTAGACAGGGGGATCAGAAAAAAATCCTGACTGCACCTGGGATCGATCTATGTCCCTTTGCATGTAAGGTCAGCTGAGCTATCAAGACCCCCATAATAAAAATTGTATACTCCTTGCAAACATCCATATGTGTCCCATTGTATTAATCTGGTTTTATGTCGGAATCGACAAGCTCAGATGAGGAAAATTGAGTTTTAAAGTCAAAATGACCAGAACTAGAGAATTTTAGGATTTTGAAATTTAGAAAACAATTTACTCACTTCAAATAGGTCGTTGTTGTTGTTATTGTTATTATTATTATTATATTAGCATTAGACATTGTTAGCAACTAAACCTGTTCGGGGGCAGGGAGGTACATGCTGTGTCTTCTATCCCCCCATACCCGTTTCCCAATTGTTTCCTGTCATTGTCTTGGAATGAGATTACTTAGTTTTGTCCTGATCCTTGCCGGAGCTCCTTGGCTGGGAGGGAAACAGTCGAATGTATAGTTATAGTTTTGGGAGATGATATTTTTTTCCTTGTAAATCATCTCTCTATTATGCATTGTATTATGTTGAGTTTACATATTATATTAAATGATTGGTAAACATTTGAGTGTATTCCTCTTAGATGGGACCTGTGCTTGTGTCTGGATGAGACTTTTAGGTGATCTCAAACTAAGTGCATTGGTGGTCTGCTCTTGGAATCTACATCTGATCCCTCTTTGTTCCCAGTTCCCCTATGTCTTACTTTTTCTTGGGTGCTTTTATTGTAATTCTATAACTTTTTACTATCCCATTTTCTTCCTTTTTACTGGCGCTGATATAACCTAAATGTGTTGCAAGCGCCGTAAAACCCTTAAAAACAAACAAACAAACATAAACCTGTTCGGCAAATATCCTGGTGAGACTGTGATTTTTGCATCAGACCAGATATCTATATATAAATATATATTGATCTGTGCTTTATTCAAGCTTATCTTTACCCCCCCCCCCCCAACCTTAATGACCCATGTTTTTCAGGTTCCTAACCTCCCATAGTGGGCAGGGAGGTCACTAAGAGTGTCTTCTATATCTGTTTTCCATCTTGCTTTTTGTCTTTGTTTTTGTTTTGTCATAGTCTTTGGCTGGGAGGGAAACTAAATGTATTTGGGAAATGTTTTTTTTTCATTGTAAATCATCTCTCTGTTACTGTTATGTATTAATATATTTGTTGTTTTGAGTATAATGAAAGCATTTTAGTGTGTTCCTCTTTGTCGGATGGTATGCTCTTGGAATCCACATGTCCCCTATTTGTACCATTCCCCTTTGTTTTAATTTTCTTGAGTGCTTTTAATTGTAAATCTAGAATTTTTTGTCTATTCCATTTTCTTCCTTTTTATTTTTACAGGCGCTGAAATGATCTAAATGTGTCATGTTGCAAGTCCCATAAAACCTTTTAAGACAAAAACAAACGACTCATATTTTACATGTGTGGAGTGTATCAACCAATACAAAATTAAATTTCCTGATCATAACACTTTTAGACAAGTTTTAAAAAGAAAGAATAAACCAAAACCAAAAGAAAACTCAAGGTAGTATTTTTACTGTTGGTTTCTTTTATTACAAATAGTCACTAATACTAAAACAACAAGAAGATTTTTGTTGGGATTTTCCAATTTTATCCAAATGTGCTTCCATTCCAAACGCAAGAGGCTCTTGGAATGTCAAAGATGTTGATGTAGAACCTGGAATTAAAAAGGAATAATAAACTTTTAGTAGTTTATCAAACAATCTCATAGATTATACATTTTAGAAAAAAATAATTAAAATTATATTATTATCCTGAGAAGATGTACGAAGCCTCAAAAAGTCCTTTTCGACCAATAATGTGAATTTTCCCTTTTCCCTATTTTTTCTAAATTAAAATTTTTATGGAGAACCTACAGCAAGACAGTGACAATGTGCAGCAGGCATCACAAAGTACAAAGGCTACATCACAATTTGATTCCATCACCTTTCAGCCGTGTTCACATATTTGTCGAAACACAAATTTGGCTGCCCCATGTAGTTCAACAAATGCGTGTTGCCAATACCAACAAAATAAAGGGATTAAAATGGGAAATTGTACCAAGTTTGAGATTTCCATGATTTGCGTGTTCAAGATTTCCGCGCTCCAATGTAACAATTAAAAAGTACCTTACTGACTCGTAGCCACTAAACACCTGTGTTCGTGTGGTATCACTCATTCGTTTAACGCACAAACGTGTGACCATTCACACCTATCATCCATCTATTTGTGCGCTATCGTGAGTTCTAGGCCTCTTTACCAACATGATTATCGATGTTTATAAAGAGAAATAAGAGGACGAAAAGGATGCATTGGATACGTCCAATTTTGGTCAATAAGTTTGGTTGCATGAAGACACATGTATTGGATATATTTCCAATGAGGCCAGATACGTTTCCTGACACCCCATCACTGTGAGCATTCCTAAATATAGCACTTCTGTCTCATGGAGAGGAGCGGTCGCTCAAAACACAAGAGAAGACAGATTCAATTTTATGGCTGCAACTTAACTAATCACAACATGAATGACAACTATCACAATGCACGAACATGATCAGGTGGTCGGAACACAACAAGGGCCAAGATGAGCCATAAGTAGCCTACATTCGTGTGTTTAACAAATGAACTCAGATGTTTGGTGTGAATGTACCATTATTTTTCTGTACCAATATGTTGATTAACCTTTTGTAGAGCTATGAGCAATGTGAATCACTATGAGCACTTCCTCATAATATCTAAGAGCGCACAACAAAAGTGATGTGATAAATATTTTTATAGCAGCTGGCAAGAGGCTATAGTCAATGTGAGCAATGCTCACCGTTGGCATTTAATTCCAGTTGAAATGGGATTTAACAAATATAATTTGCCTTTTTTTTTCTCCATTGAAGTGCACTTCAGTTTTAATTTTGGATTTGAAGAAAAAAATATTGCCAATCAAGATAAATGGTGGTCCACACCTCATTTATGGTTTCAATAAAAACCATTTGTGAAAAAAAAAAAACCCAACTCAATTCGTGTATAATGGTGAATAACAGACTACTGCTGAAATATACAGACCTTTCTTGTTTTATTGCCAATTTTTGCTCAATAAACTTGGACAAAACAGGAGCCAATTTACGATTTTTCTCCGGCCCGACAACACCAATGCAATTGAGGGTGATGTTTGCACAAGGTTCTGTTGTACCCCCAAAGCTCATCACTTGGTCAGGGCATACTTGAATACTTACATACTGTGGAGAGATTAAATATTGAAATTAACATTAAGTAAAATTGTGCAACCCGGATATGATGAAATAATTATTTTTCTCATGAATTCCATTATTGCAATTCATTTGCCATCACACTGGATAAACTGTAAAACAAGCTGATAGTGTTTGTTGATAGTGATCAGGCATGTTTTAATAAAATTGAGGCAGTTAAAAATGATATAAGAAAAAAGATTTGAAATAAAAAGTCAAAAGCTTGGGTGTAAGGAGTCAAAACCTAATTTGAAAGGCATTTTTCTTGTTTCACTACTGAAATCCCATTTTGATCAAAACTAGGAAAAAAATAAATTGGCATTGTTTTGTATCATGTCTCTTGTCCTGAGGTAGTATATTATTTTGGGACGAACCTGTTGAATTGGATCGGAAGTGGGAATGAAGAATGGCTTAGAATATTCTAAGATGAAAAAGTTACAAAATAAATTCAAATGTAACTTTTGACATTCATTGTGGACAACGCATACATATATGCAGGTCTGACATCTGACCCGATTATGGACATAGTTTAACATTGTTGTAATGGACAATACTTTGCATCATTTTTTGAGAATTCAATTACTACAATGAGTCTATAAACATTTTGTAATACAAGACTTGCCAATAAGTGCACATCGATCCTGGATTATCAAGTTAGGGATTTAGTTAGGGATGTTTTGATTGGAGAAAGTAGATTGAACCTTTAAATTTAAACGGTTTTTAAAGGTAAAAATTAAATTTTCTTTTATGATCGTCGGCAATTTTGAGTGGCTAAGATTGGCATGAAGTGGCAATTTTCTCCAACTTAACTTTATAACTCAGATAGTCAGACTGAGAAAGACGGCTATGTGGTCTTGTGGTATGACACTCGCTTTCGGATCGGAAGGTCCTGGGTGGGACAATCCTCATTCAAAACATAGTTGAGTCCTTGGAAAAGGCTCTTTGCTCACTTTCTCTCTCTGTATTCAGGTGTAAAATGAGTACCTAGTTATTAAAAGCCTTGTCTCTGTCCGAAAAAAAAATAATTTATATTGCCTTACACTGTTAGTAACAGTAACCGATGGATGTCATGTCTCATAAAACGCTTTGAGCACATTTAGTGGATTTTGCACTATATAAAAGCTCAAGTTTTTATTTTGTTTTAAAGTGATTAATGAATAATTATTATGGAGACGGACTGGGACAAACACTCCAGCACGGTTTCCTTAAACTAATTCAAATGTCCCAAATTTTTTCCTTATTATTCTTTGTTATCATTCCATTCCTGCCTCGAACTAATTTTTACCTAGAACAGGGTATCCTTGAACTAATTTCACCCAGCCAATGTAAAAAAAAAAATGAATTAAAGTCTTTTTTTTTTATTCAACCAGTGATTTCGGCCACTTATGATTTACTGTAACATTGACAGTCACTTATGTGTGTACTGCGGATGTGTGTATACAACAATACCATACGTACACACTTATTTGCTTATTCTTATCACTTCGTGATTTGGATGCCACGGGCCATGGTTTAATAATGGTTGGCATGACAGTAAATGAATTTTGTGATGCAGCACCCCCACCTCCCCACACACACCTTGGCATGACAGTAAATGAATTTTGTGATGCAGCACCCCCACCTCCCCACACACACCAACTCCTTGTAACATGTCATGTATATAGTTTTCTCCCTCAACATACTAATAAAGTAAATACATAATAAGGTTCTCTTTATTCATCCTCAAACTGAGATTTGTCTTGGTCTCTTCCAATGAAAGACTGGAATAACCCAGGTGTCAGTCGCAGTTCATCACTTAAAAACTTGAGCTAGAGAGAGGTGGCTTGCTACGGGCCACAAAATGTGGTGAATATTCCAACTAGCGGGTACAACAGTACAACAAAGCAAACATCCCCCCCCCCCTTTTTTTTTTTAATCTACTTTAGTCAAATACCTCTTATCGAACCAACTAATCTCAGAGCCAACCTCAGATTCATGTAACCAGTAGTATTGGCCAACTCACTTTTTAAATGTTCCTATTTTCTACTGAGACATACAGTTCAACTTCAAAGAACTGCTGTCAGTATTCAATTGACAAGAAACGGGGGATAGAAGAATGGAGACTACCTCAGGCCTTATCCCACCATGTGTTAGGTGTGGGGCAGGGTTAGTGTCATTCAATATTAGACTAGTGGATGCAGAGCTCTGTCCTAGGTTGGGAGAGAAAAACACTGATGATGAGGGAAGGTGGGGAGGAGGGGGGCGGTTAACCCACAAAAACCGAGGTGTTGAGCGTAGGGGAAACCATGATACGAGGTAAAAGAGAAAAGGCCGCTGGGACTTGGATGGTTTTTTTTTTTTTTTTTTTTTTGGGTTTTTTTTTTTGAGGAGGGGGGGGGTGATATTCAGAATGGGATGTACACATTCACATTTATAGTATAGGTGGAGGAGAAAGAGAAAGAAGAAAAAAACAACTAATTAAAACGACGCAGAGAAAGACAGGGATAAAGAGAGAAGGGAAGGGAGAGAGATGTGAAATATTGAGTGGACAAAAGGAAGAAAGAAAAACAAACAATATAAAATGATTTAGAGAAATACAGTTTGAAAGAGAGAGAGAGAGGAAATATAAACAAGTTAATATACCCTATGTAGGGAGAAATTGAGAAAGCTAAGTCAACACAAAATAATAATATGCCCATAAAAGGAAAAGCCCAACTCTTAGAAATTGGGCGAGTCTATTTCGCTTAGCTGTGAAAGGGTGGTTTAGGATATTATTAGACAATAGACTGAATTCCTATTTTCTGTAAATTATTTTAATCTTATTTAGCAATATGAATAGTGGAAGACAAACATATATTTATTTATTGTGTATTCAAAATTTTAAAAATGTTTTTACTTAATTACAACATCCAGGCAATATCTTTGGTATTCTATCACCCCCCTTGCATTAATGGGCTCGTCATGCCAACCAAATGTCTTGTGATGGCGTAGGTTGTCGGTCACGAGAGAGAGAGAGAGATTAACTCCCTTATACAGATTTCCAACATGATTCCCATATCTCAAACCATCCAGTCTTAATTTTAAATGCATGACATGTATGTTCACCCTCCTTATGTCCAGTACCACTAAAACTTTTAGTAAAAGCAGTCACATGATCATTTATTGAGAAAATTGAGAAGGGGGGGGGGGGTAGGGAAGAGGTATAGGGGTGAGAATAGCGAGAAGGGGCGACGGCTAGGCTATCCTTCCTGTTGGAAAATACAGGGGTGAGAATAGCGTGAAGGTGCCACTACCTCTATTCTCACCCAGGATGAGAGGTCGAATGTTTTTCTGTTCTCACCCAGGATGAGAGCTCGACTGTTTTTCTATTCCAACCTAGGATGGAGGCAGCCATAAAAATTAGGGATATCAAAAATTAGAGCCGGTCTCTTGACTTTACTTAACTCTAATTTTAATTTACTTTTACTTTTACCTACCGATGCTGGTTTTCCCAATTCGGATGAAATCATATCGGTAGCTTCAAGTAAAAACTTCTCAGGAATCTGGTCCTTGGGAAGATTTGTCTCGATTTTTAAAAGTGGCATTGTTTCAAAAAATCCGTTTGCCTTATTCTAAACTAAGAATCAGTTAAAAAATTGCCTTCCCTCAGTTGGTCAACTTTTACTTTCGATTTTCAATATAATGCCAGATGGTCTAAAAATGCCAAATTTCACTTTTATTACACTTCTTTTTAATCTTTAATTTTTTTTATTTTTTTTTAAATCACAATTTTTTGGTCCAAATTTAAGGGTAAAAATCTGTATATTTTGTAAAATTAGTGATTCTTTGTCTTTGAAATAAGTGAAATTACGTGATTTGACCCCCGCCCCCTCCTCCACCACCAAATTGCCCAAATATTATAATAACAAGAAATTGTTGCTCAAAGCTCGAAGAAATAAATAACAATGTGAAATTGAATGTAAGCTTCAATTTAAAATATCATTCATCTTAACAACGACACTACCATATTATATAATTCGTCTGTAGTGTTTCATTCATCCTGTTCTGTTAATAAAGGGGAAACCCGAAACGTCCATTTTATCTGTTTTGGTATATCAAATTGAAGCTTTCATTCAATCTCACATTACTATTTAATAACAAGAAATGAAGTGAATAGAAAAGTGCCAGAAGACATTATAGCGGCGGTGGGGGCTCGAAATATGTGTGTCGAACCCATGACAGTAAAGGAACATCTATGGTGTGTGTATATTGTGTATGTGAAACTGTTTAGCACTGAAAAATAAGGTTTCGCATAATGGTGTTGTTTTTTGTTTGTTTTTGTTTTGTTTTTGTTTTTTGTTTTTTTTGTCTTTTTTTAGATGGTTTTTTTTGTTTTTGTTTTTTGTTTGTTTGAAATGTTTGCTCGTTATTGTTGTTGTTGTTTTTTTGTTTTTTTTGTTTTGTTTTTATTATTAATTTTTTTTTTTGGGGGGGGGTTGTGTTTTTTTTTTTAAAATTTAGTTACTTAATTCCACATGGGCCGACGTGCACTTATTTATACACAACGACCTAGACAATTCAACATTTATTTCAAATAATGTAGAATATTCCATCCTTAAACTGTGCGGCTATGTGGTCTAGTGGGATGACACCCGCTTTCGGAGCGGAAGGTCCTCGGTTCGAGCGTGTCCTTCGTTATGTACTTAACGAAGGATACGGTTCAAGCCTCGCGCTCGGCGCATAGTTGAGTCCTTGGAAAAGGCTCTTTACTCACATTCTCTCACGTACTCAAGTGTAAAATGAATACCTGACCGTTAACAGCGTTGTATTTGTCCGAAAAATTGTAATATCGCCTAACAGGCTCATGTCCCGTCCTACATTTTAAATGTTGCTGTTGACCAGGGACCCATTGTAAAGCGCTTTGAGCACATTTAGTGGATATTGCCCTGTATAAAGCTCTTTTTAAAAAAAAACTGGCAAGACGCGATGAAATTATCATTAAATAATGACACTAATTGGTGGCATAAGAATAAGACAATAAAATTTCGTGTATGTACATTTTAGCAGAAAATAAGAGATGCTTGGTATTTTGTCATAACATTTGGCATTTTTCTTGGACTTGTTTGGCTTTAAAAATATTAATCTGGAAATCCTGCACGCCTCTCGTGGCCGTCTTTCCAACACTGGATGGGCACTAGTTGATATTTGCCAAATAACTGAGATCTTGTCGATATTCGATATATCCTTTTACTGGGCCTGTTATCAGAATCGAGGACTAGAGATTTAATTATTTACCAATCTAGTAAATGATTAGCTAGTCTTAAGCTTAAACGGAGCAAGTGACTAAAAAAAAAAAATCGGATTTCATGAACGCTTTTTGTCCCGGACTGGCTAGTCTCTTGCCTACGGCCGGGTGACTAATTCGACTGTTTTGTGCTGGTAATATCCCGTTCTCTCGTACATGATGTAAAACCCAGCGGCGTAGCCTGGTCATTTAGGAGCATGGGGCTGGATTTGAGATGGGTTGTAGCATAGGATCTTTTAGTGATAAATGAGAGAGAAAGAAAGAGAGAGAGAGAGAGAGAGAGAGAGAGAGAGAGAGAGAGAGAGAGAGAGAGAGAGGAACTGAAGCAATTTATACCTCCTGTTCGTACGATTCATACACTCATTCAGTTCAGACTTTGTAACTAGATATTAATAATATTATAATGCAATTTGAAAAGCACTCACCAAGCAAACGGGGCATTTACACTTTGTATATGAAATTGTTTCGCCTGTCTTTGGAGGTAGCAAACTTTTCAAGAACTTTGTCGTTGAAGTCTCTATCCTTGCTGACAATGTCGCTATGAATCGAAAGCACAGCTAAGGCATTTAGTCGCTCTTGTCCCATTGAGTTTCGAATAAATGTTTTTATCCTTTTCAATGTACTGAAACAGCGCTCGGGTTCCGATGACGAAATTGGTGTGGTTATGATGATTTCGGCTAATGTGTGAACTTGCTCGAATGTGCTGGCGAGATCTGCCTCCCTAAGTGTTTTGTACAACTGTGTTATACTTGAAACTCTTTCTGGACTAAATGTTTCATTTGAATAAATGACACTGAGCTCATTTGTGAGAGCATCCTTGGCCAAAAAGGGATAGTTCTCTACCAAATTATCAATATGTTGTGTTGGAAACTGTTCTTTATGAGTTTCAAAAGAAGCAGGGTTTAATACAGCAAATGAAGCAAAAAAGTTTGACTGACTAAAACGATCTTCAATTTGGCCAAGGAGTACATCGCAAACTTCTTTTGCCGGAATACTCACGTCAACTATTCGTCGCTTTCTTCCAGAGCACAAACGTTCTTCTACAAGCTCGCTTCTAATGCGTTTTATTGAATTACAGAAAGCAGATAGCGTGTCGTTCACTTCGATGCCAGTAGTAATTCTTGACTGGAATTGCTTAAACAAAATATCGGTGTGATAAAACACCTTATTGAAAAACCCTAAAAAGTATAAGAAAAAATCATCTTGAAGCAGAGATGAGAGGCCGACTGCTTCACGAACAGTGGTGTCATCCCATGTGTCAGAGTTAATGATTGTCTGCAAACATTCTAGAATTGCACTTCTATTGTCAGAAACAGATTTCAGCACCCGGGACTGAAAATTCCACCTTGTTTCACAGGTGCGAGGAAGCGAACGGTCTGTGACATTTCTAAGTTCATCGGCTCGCTTTGGCGATGAGTTAAAGAAAGTAGAAAATCCAGAGAGATTGGAAAAGAACACTCTCGCTTCTGATACTACACTACTCACTTTCTTTAGAATAAGATTAGTCTGATGCGCATAACAATGCACAAAATGGGCCCGTGGGTAGTCAATTCTCATCAATGTCTGCACACCGCCTGAAGAACCGCTCATGACAGAGGCCCCATCATAGGTTTGTGCAATCAGCTTGTTTTTAATGTCAAATGGCAGAAGCTCCTCTTTTAGAGCAGTTGACAAACCGATTGCCGTCCTGTCCTGGACGTCAACAAATTTTAAAAACCGTTCAACAGGGTCTCCATCTTGAATAAAACGAAGGATGATAACAAACTGTGAGCGGCATGAGACATCAGTCGTCTCATCAGCTTCAACAGAAACAAAATTAGTATTTCCAATAATTTTCTTAATATCGTCAATATACACCTCATAAATACAATCTAAAATTTCATTCTGTATTTGCGCTGATGTGTATCCACAGACGGTCGTTGTCTGCAAATGACTTGATAACTGTTCATCTAAAGTCGCTAACAAGTCAACAAGGTCTAGAAACACACCTCTATTTGAGGAAGATTGTCTTTCATCATGGCCTCTTAACGGTAGCTCATGAATTCCACAAAATTTGATGCACTCAATTATTTTACCTAAAATTTGTCTGTTCTTTGTAACTTGTTCATTATGCCTGGCTAAGGATAAGCGATAGCCACTGTCAATCTGTGCACCTATGTGAACAGTACCAAAGGTTTTCAATCTAGTGGTGCTATTTAAATGTAAGTTAGACTTCTGATGGTTCAATGCTCTCTGTGTTACATTTTTCAAACAGGTAAATCCACTTCTTGTCCAAGACAATTCTGCATTGCTGTTATCGCCAAACAAAATACAATTAAAACAAAACAAACTCTTCTTTTCTACGCTCACCCTAAGCCAAGGAAAACGACTATACCAATCTTTATTAAATGACCGATTCTGCTTCCCGTCTTTAATAGTGAGCACAAAATCTTCTGGCTGATGGGGACCGAGACTTTTAATCAAAAGTTTAATTTCCCTATTCAAAGAACTGGTACTGATAGTCAACAAATAATCAACGTGATTCATCACACTTAATAGCAATTAATTACATTAAAAAAATAAACAGACACTGCACACATCATATAAACACTCGGAGTATCAATAAACACACATACAGTCTCACACTCAAGTTATAAAAGGACAAGGGGAATTCAATATCACATGCTTGACACGGCCTTGAAGAGGGATGGGTAACAGGTACAACACGATTGCCATTAATTAGGTCGTTGTATGTGGCTGCGAGTAAGAAAGCCACAATGACTCAGTTCAAAGTCAAGATGCCTCCTCATGCCCACAGTCATAGCACACGACAAGCGTGAAATGTATCGCTTAGTTGTACCGTGGGAATGTGGCTGGAAACCTTCTCAGCCTTTAAAGCCACACGCTGTACTGATTGGTCAGTGGCACGAGTACGACTCGAGCTGTAGTAAATTCAAAGCGGTGTGATTGGTTCAAGTTTTGAGGCTCTGTAAGGGGTTTTTAACACCAGGCCAACAATGAATTTCATTGTTTGTGAAACAGAAAATGAAAAATTAGACTTTTTATTGTTAAGTTCTTACACATTATCAAGACAATGACGACCTGTGGCTTAGCCTTAATAGCCTTTAAGGCCCTACGCCGCTGGTAAAACCTAAAATTAGAGGTGCCTAAATGAGCCAATAAAATGGAGAGGAAGATAGAATAAATGTGACTCATATATAAGCAAACAATACAAAACAAAATTTCTCTCCATCGCACATGATGGCAAGTAAGATACACCTTCATACATTTTTAATGTTTGCAGTTTTGCAATAGCCTACCAGGTACCTGAAATAAATCTATGTATCGTATAATAGTCTGATATTGTATCGATTTGCGCCCATCTCATATCCAACCAAAACATACTAAACATACATTAAACGCTAGGAATTATTTACCTACCTAACTTTTCAGTCAGTTTACTTACTTTCAGGGTTTTAGACGCCTGTCTTGGTCACGTTTCTTCTTCAACCAGATAGACTAGCAGACATCTTTGGAACTGTGTGTTTTAGCCTGCAATAACATTAACCAGCTATTTTATTTGAGTTACACGTCTGCTCCAGTCAGTAGTCAGCAAAGGCCCAACCTTCACTCCTGCCTTCTTCACTTTCTAAATTTTCTTCACGTCTTAGCTTGAATTTTGGTCTCAACTTAATTGATTACAACGAGTGAGAAGCATTGCGAAAGAGGCAATGATGGAATCTTATGTAAGTCTTTGACTTTTTTATATGTATTGTTTCTCCTGATCTCGAACTGTTGATGATAGCTAGCCAGGGCCAGGCCCTGGCTCTATTCTAGTCTATAGGAATAGGAGATCGCTTTGCACAGCATCTTCATCTCAGTACAGGACATTGCCAACAAATCAGATACACCTGTACTGTAGCTCAACATTTCAATCTACTTGGCCATCCAGGCTCCACATCTGCATTTTAAAATTCTGCGACACGACTTAGACTGTATCTCGTCACCATCAAGAAACATCTCGGTTGGGGTCTTCTGCTGACCTCCCATAGTGGCCAAAGAGGTCACTTTTGCTGTGTCTTCTATTCCCTCTTTATCTGTTCTTATGTTGCATTCTATTTTTGATCTGGATTGAGATTGCTTGTTTTTTTCTCTGACCTTTACAGGGATCCTTAGTTGAGAGGGAGTACATTACTTTTAAAAGCTTTATTGGGCAGGTTTATTAATTTATGTCGTGCATATATATATATATATATATATATATATATATATATATATATATATATATATATATATATATATATATATATATGAAGTTTTGTTAATATAATGACAATAAATATATTATGTTTGATTTGTAATGAAGTTGGCAATGGAGTGGACAAAATAAAATGTTGACCTTTTTCGAAATTGGGAAGGAAAGGGTAATGAGACTGATCATTCTTGATTTTGTAAGAATTGTTTTATTTATAATGATCAGAACTTTTTCATGTTATAGCGATACTCCATTTTAACTGGGCCAACCCTCCTCCTGACAGGTAGCTTGAACCCTTGACCTATGAAGCACTTTAGATTTTTTTTTTTTTTTTAAATGAAGCTTTTATATAGGGCAATATCCACTAAATGTGCTCAAAGCGCTTTACAAAGGGTCCCTGGTCAACAGCAACATTTAACATGTAGGACGAGGCATGACGCCTGTTAGGCGATATTACAATTTTTCGGACAAAGACAACGCTGTTAACGGCCAGGTACTCATTTTACACCTGAGTTCGGTGAGAGAATGTGGGTAAAGAGTCTTTTCCAAGGACTCAACTATGCGTCGAGCGAGGTTCAAACCCAGGACCTTCCGATCCGAAAGCGAGTGTCATACCACTAGACCACATAGTCGCACAGATTGGCTTGGAATGTCTCAAATACAAACTTACTTTTCTTGTGTTGGTTTTTTTGGGGGGGATTTATGTTTCACTTTTACATAATTCTTTTGATGTTCAATCTTAGTGATTTAATATTTACATAAATTAAATTATTATATTTTCTCTGTCACACCCTAGGATGATGATGAACCAACAACTCGTCTAAAATCAGCTTTGGATATCAATGATTTAAAAGATCCCAAGGGAAAAGGTGTTGCGTTTGAGGTCGAGGAGGACGAGCTGAGGAAAGAGGATGGTATAAGTTATTTGTTTTTCTTCTTCCAAACAATTTTATTTTATTTTTATCTTCTAAAAAATATAAATCTGTCCTTGTGCACATTTCACAGCATGGCTCGCTCTCGCTCACTCTCTCTCTCTCCCTTCTCTCTCTCTCTCTCTCTCTCTCTCTCTCTTTCTCTCTCTCTCTCTCTCTCACTTGGTTTCTTTCTCTCTGGTTGACTGTGCTGTAGACCAATTTGCATTTTTTGAACCATTGTTTTAAATGATTGAAGACAACATAAAAGCTCTTTTATGGGGATGGTTATTGTCAATTATCGTCCCATTAAGTGGTGGCAGAATGTTCCAGTGTATTGGAAAGGAATCGTCCTAGTTAAGCTGCTGTTCCAATTAAGCAGCATCCCCAATGGCTTGGACTGTATTATTATTATTATTATTATTATTATTATTATATTAATTATTAATATTTTAGGAGTATTTAATGGGCTTGGACTGGATTATTATTATTATTATTATTATTATTATTATTATTATTATTATTATTATTATTATTATTATTATATTTATTATTAATATTTTAGGAGTATTTAATGGGCTTGGACAATCAAATTCAAAGTTCTATCATATTGCTGTCATAAAATTTCTATTTGAAAATATATTCCAGAGACGGACCAAGATACATTGTTGGACTACTATGACAAGAATTCAGTTGCATCTCAGATTTGCTTGATTTCTGATGATGAACAGGATCAGGATGATGATGATGATGATGAAAGTGTCTCCCAGTTTGATCGAGAATATCTTAAGACATTGCCTCATGAGATGGAAGCATTGTACAAGAAGATGGTTCGCATTCCTAACTGTGACATCACACCCAAAAAGGATGGTGGTGTTCTGAAACAGATAAAAACTATTGGAGTTGGCAATATTGTGCCTATGAATTCTCTTGTTAGAGGTAAGGATTACATTTTTGTTTCCTTCTTAAATAAGATTATGCTTTTACGTGTAATTTTTCTTAATGTTTATTATAGCTCATATTTTGGAAGTCATCAATGTATGAACTCGATTTCATTAATTTGTCACTTTTTATATTGTGCAGTAGTTCCTGTTTATAAGCAAGGACCCCAGGAATCTATCAAAGTGTGCCAATAGCCAGACTGTTCTTTTAAGCGGATTCTACTTTTTTTTTCTTTTTAGGATTAACTCAATGTCCTTACGCTCCAATTACCGTAAAATGCATAAAAAAACCACAGGGGAAAAACAATCAAAGTCACATTTTTCAGCTTTGGAGAAAATCAAAATTAAAGTTTGGAAACCCATTGAAAACGCCACATGATAATATGAATTGACCTGAATGTGAATTACTAAACGTATATATTTGGACCACAAGTCAGATGCATATAAAAAACAAGCTCTTGGTTGATATTAATACCAAATTATTGTAACATTAGAACAGTAAGGGACTTTCGGACTGATCGATTTTCCCTGTGGCCTTCACATATCATCCCCAATGAGTTTGCCTGGCTTGAATGCACTACGTTGCAAGTCTGAAACTGTCAATAGTCCATTAAATAGAATTTTAATTTATTTATTTTTTATTTTTTTTTGGGGTTGTTCATTTTTAAAAAAATGGATCAATTCTTTTTCTTTCACTTTTAAGCGACATTATACCTTTTATTTGGGATAAAGGAGTGGAAATGCTGGCAATCTCTTGCATGTCGATTGGTTTGTGAATTTCACAAATCATCTTGTGCTTTTTTTTTTAATTTCTGTGAACTGTGCGATTCCCAATCTGTTCTCCCCAGTGAGTTGAAAATAAAGTCTAATGTAATGAGTGCCGTTTCTTTACTTCATATGATTGTTGACTCTCTCTGCTCTCCTCTCTCTCCTTTTCCTCCTCCTTTTTCTTTTTATTTAATGCTCCCCATCCTGATCTCTGCTCAAGATTTTTTAAAGAGTGCCAAAATGGCCTAATGTTACTGCTGTATGTAGCTCATTTGCATAACATGCTGAAAACAAATTATATTCAGTTATTACTTTTCCTCCTCAGTTCACTACAATGCTTACCAAGATGTTGGAGTTTCCCCTTATGATAGCACTCGACTTAGAGGTGACAGTTATAAGATGCGGCTGGGCAAAAGTGAGCACAAATTCTTTTGGAAAGATTTTGCACATCGAAATATTTATTTTTTTCACTTATTGAGAGGGGATTTATTTTGTTTCTCTTATATGGTGACAAGGGACAGATATGCATTGATAAATAAGCATAGCTGCCAATCGTTCTGTAAAAAACAGATTTGTTCCATATATGGCTTCTTGAGTCCCTAAGTCCGTATTTTTTGTTCAAAATCTGTATTTTGTAAGTTTTTGGCTAATTTGTGGTAAACAGGGCATGTGAATTATTGTGATTATTATTATTATTATTATCATTGTTACTATTCTTATTATTATTATTATTTTTATTATTGGTGTCCAGCATGAGATTGTGGGCAGGGTTTAAATCAACATAACATTCCTATGTAGGTCTTTAATTTGAAATATACTGCTCTATTATAAATGATTTTCAACAATTTAAAAAATTCCGGTTGGTTTATATGACACCTGTTTTTCACTAAAACCTTTCATAATGTATTGGAGATTTGCATGAAATATGCATGTTAGTCTAGAATATACTTTTAGTGTTCTCCGATAGTATTAATGCTTTCATTATTTGTTACAAATTAAATTAAATCAACATCTTTGATTGGAATGTATTCAATCAGAAAACCAATTACTTATATAGATTAACCATTGCAAAGATTATTGCCCTTTATTAATTTATGAAATATACATTCCATCCCTGTAAAAAAAAATCTTGATCTGATTCTAATTTTATTTTTCAAGCAAGCTTTTATAATGGTTTAGGTTCAAGATAAATAAGTGTACTCCATTTTTAGGAGTGTTTATTTTGTCAACATAAAGAGGTAGGAATTCTCCAATCTTTAGAGGTTCATTTTACTACAATGAAAGGGGGAGGGGGGGGGGGTAAAATATTCAAAACCATTGGCTTAATTTTCTTAATTCAAATTCTAAATTATTTTTAAGTTATCAAATTGATTCTTTTAAATGGAATAAGTTAATGTTTCTGCATATTCAGGTGAGACTATTCCAGGTTTAGAGTTGGGCATAATGACGATGAGAAAACATGAAATTGCGAGGTTTCTCATCCGATATGACTATGCCTTTGGAAAGATGGGATGCCCTCCACGTATTCCACAAAATGCAACAAGTAAGTATAAAAAAAAGAGCAAAGCTGTATTTGTGTCGGGCTGGGGATCCTTACCTCCCATAGTGGGCAGAAACAAAAACAAACTGTTTTTATGTACAACTCGTGCATACAATGACATTTCCATCATAATTGTTTTATTATTCTGACACCATTGTACCATTTAAATAAAATAGTCTTTTGACCACTTCCATAAAGCAAGGCTGTTATAATTTTGAAATTTTTATTTAATTGCATGATTGGCAAAATTTTAATTTGTAAGATTTCATTCAAGAGCATGGAAGCTTTATTTTATTTTATTTTTTTTTTTTTTAATGTTTGTGAGAAATGTTTTCAGATGTGATCAGCCAGCTTGTCTTTCAATTGATTAACTCCCTCAACCCTAACACCGACTATCTCCGTAGTTTACCCGGGTTACTTTTACCCCATGCCAATTTATTACATTTATATGAGACAAATTATAGGCGTAGTATCAAAGCTAATTTTTTTAGTTTTTGCATTTTAATGATAGTTTAATAAAACTATGCCCATTTTTAATACATATTTTCCAATTTTGAAAAGTAGCAAAAGTCTCTAGGATTGAGTGAGTTAACATCTAGTTCTGACATACACTTATAAAAAAATATTAATTTGCTTTTCCAGTCATCATGGATGTTGAGCTCCTCCATTTTGTTGAGCAAGAAGGAGTGGATGACTACTACTCAATGACTCCGGTAAATAGACGTTTTGATTCAATCATACAAGTAAATAGTAGAACTTTGTTAAACCACCCTGTTTCCGACTGCAGTGTAATGTGAGGTGGTGGATGATGAGAGGTACATGCTGTGTCTTCTATCCCCCCATGCCCTTTTTCCAATTGTTTCCTGTCGTTGTCTTAGAATGAGATTACTTTGTTTTGTCCTGACCCTGGCCGGAGTTCCTTGGCTGGGAGGGAAACAGTCGAATATATAGTTATAGTTTCAGGAGATTATATTTTTTTCCTTGTAAATCATCTCCCTATTATGCATTTTATTATGTTTAGTTTACATATTGTATTTATATGATTTGTAAACATTTGAGTGTATTCCTCTTAGTTGGGACCTGTGCTTGTGTCTGGATGAGACTTTTAGGTGATCTCAAACTAAGTACTTTGACGCTGTGCTCTTGGAATCTACATCTGTTCCCTATTTGAACCAATTCCCCTTTGTCTCACCTTTTCTTTTGTGCTTTAATTGTAATTCTAGACCTTTTTACTATCCCATTTTCTTCCTTTTTACTGGCGCTGATATGACCTTAATGTGTTGCAAGCGCCATAAAACCCTTAAAAACAAAAACAAAAAAAACGATGCCATTATTTGTTGCTCCAATAATACAACTCTTTATCACTTTATTTTTTTCTGGTCCTGATCACTTCGTTATAGAGAGTTTGCATTGTAGAAGGTGGCTATTGTTTTTCAAAGGGGCATCCGAGTAACGTCTTCAAAACCCTTTTATGATGCAAGATAGCCTTCTCGCCCATAAATCTGACCATTTATCATGTAATCAGTAGTCTATGTACATCATTGCTCCTGTGATAAAAGAGGTTAGTGGTGAAATGGGAAATACTAACGACAGAGTGAAAATGGTAAGGCTTAGTATGGGAACAAAACAGACAATGGACGTTTCGGTACAAACCCTTCATCAGAACAACAATATACAAATAAACGTGGAAAACAAATAAAATATAATGAAAAATAACTTGTATCGTCTGTACTCAATGGTGATTGCAGTATGAATGAAATGTTAGCGTGGCGTGGGCAGAGGATAGGGTGCCACAGGGGGGTGATCTAATTGATAAGAAAAGGTCAGCATCAGGGAACAGAACCTTCCAGAAAATAATGGAAGATAAAAGACATATTAGTGGTAGTTGTTGTAGTAGTAGTAGTAGGAGGGCTCTTTCATAATTAACCGAAAAATGCCTGTAAAATCCGCGTTTTTTATGCTATCAACAAAATTCTTGCACGTGTTCATACCTTGACTCGTCCTTCATTTCTCTACGTAACAGCCAAGTCTGTCGACACACTTCTGGCAACGCCGCACCATGGAATAGATACCCTCTCAGAAGAAATTTCCGTCAAGGTTTTGTAGCCATTTCCGCACATGGTCAACAAGCTCTTCATCGACATCAAAGCGCTTTCCTGCCAGCTCACGTTTCAGTGGCCCAAAGAGGTGATAATCAGATGGTGCGAGGTCTGGACTGTGTGGTGGGTGTGGCAAAATCTCCCATCCATATTTCTCTAGCCAACCTTGCGTCACTCGTGCTGTGTGGGGTGTAGCGTTGTCGTGTTGCAAAATGACCCCGTTGGTCAACTGCCCTGGGCGCTTTCTGCGAATGGCCTCCCTAGCTTGTCAAGAGTTTGGCAGTACCTTGCAGCATTGATTGTTTCTCCAGGTTGTAAGGTTTCGAACAGAATAACACCACGACTGTCCCAGAAAACAGTTCCCATTATTTTCTTTGCTGACCACATGACTTTGAATTTCTTCGCGACAGGTGAGGATGGATGTTTCCATGTCATCGAATCTTGCTTTGTTTTTGGGGTGCAATGGTGCAACCAAGTCTCATCACCGGTGACTATGCTGTCAAGAAAAGTCACATCGTACCCTAGAAAGTCTCCGCCGGCGTTGGCAGTATGCCCGTGAACCCTGCGTGAGCTCTTGCTTCTTCTCAAAAGTTCCCTGCAGATGTCCAATCTTTGTTCTTTATGATTGTCTGTCAATTGCTTAGGAACCCATCTTGCGCTGACTTTTCTGTAGCCAAGTTCATCAAATACAATTCTATGGGCAGAAGTTTCCGAAATTTCAAGACTGCTTGCGATTTCATGAAGTTTCAACCTCCTGGCTTGACGAATAAGCTCATCAACTCGCTTCACATTGTCTTCTGACGTCGCAGTTATCGAACGCCCTCTCCCTTCCCTGTCTGTCAAGTCGGAATGGCCGGCTTCAAACAAATTACACCAGTGATAGACTTGTGTACGGCTTATAACATGCTCACCATATACACTCTGAAGTTCTTTATGAATTTCGGTAGGATTCAGACTTTTGGCGTTCAAAAAACTTATGACAGCTCTGATTTCCTCCTTTGACCAAGTTTCAAGGTGGGCTGCCATCTTTAAAATCGTCTAGAAATTCATTGTGCAAAATGATGCACTTCATAATTTCTGTGAATATCCGTAAGGAAATAAGGAATATCATGTCGTTTACAGAATTAAAAAATCTCCACTGGTTGCTGAGCAATGGGCATTTTTCGGTTATTTCTGAAAGAGCCCTCGTAGTAGTAATCCTGAATAGCTAAAATCTTATCCATCGCTTTACACGTTGATATCAATTATCATTTTCTTTATAGTAGTAGTAGTAGTCGTAGTAGTAGTAGTAGTCGTAGTAGTAGTAGTCGTAGTAGTAGTAGTAGTAGTTGTAGTAGTAGTAGCAATAGTAGTAGTAGTAGTTGTTGTTGTTGTTGTTGTTGTAGTAGAATGCTGTAGTGAAACAGTAGGGGGCGAGGTGAAAAAGTCATGGCGGAGGTGGGGGGTGAAATGGGTCAGTCGACTGGGGTGGGTTTAATTTTGAAATAAATAGCTGGTTCAAATGCTTCCATAGTTTTACATGAATTTTTTAAAGACAATCAAGGTTAGGTCAGATCACATGCTGCATTGTTTGTTGACCATGAAAGCCAACTTTTCTATTTCAGAATTATTAGCTATAATTTTGTTGTATTAGAATTCACACTCATGAACTTAGATATTGGCATCAACACAACCTCTTGAAGATTATTACTTGTACATTTTTTAAAGGAAGAGTTTTAAATGCAAACTCACAGTCTGTATTTTCCAATGTAGTAGATATTCTAATTTGACCAGATTTTGTGACTCTAAGTCATATGGAAGCAGTTTTCTTTTCTTTTTTTTTTTTCAAATAAAAGCTTGCGTCTGCTTACTTGATTAAGTGGAATAAAACAGAATGCTATGTTGTGTAAAATTTTTAACTTCAAGAACATTTCTAATTATCATCAGTTTAAAATAACAGTTCATGATTATTAAGTAGCAAATGAAGTGGAAAAGGCATTGATTAGTAAATATTTTGTGGATTAAGATCCAAGTTTGTTTTTTTGTTTTTTAGCATTTGAATTTAGTTTTACCACTAAACCGTGTCTGGTTCATGAATTTTTCCTGTTTCTTAATCATTTGAATTAGACTTGTTAGAGTCACTTGTCCTCGTAGTACTTATCCTTATCATTTTATTTTTCTTTGACACCCAAAGATTGTACTTTTACACTACTATTTGACTTATGTGTTCTCTTATATGTAAACATTTACAGGAAGAAAGAAGACTGAGACTGGTTTTTGCAGATATTGAAAAAGTTGTCAGAGCAGAGAATAAGGTTTGTTTGTTTGTTTGTTTTTCTTAGTTTAGTTTATGAAGTATTATCTAGAATGTAACATAGATATGTTAATATCTTGAGTGTAAATCATCAATATCGAATAATTGAGTGCTTGGTTCCTTTTCTAGTGTTGGCTAACCATTGAGGAGTTTGAAAGATAAGTTTGTCAACATTAACAGAGCTATAGTCCGTTCCAAGTCCCGTGTGCATGGAATATTGCAAATTTCTCCAAAGTTACGAAATGTGGAGCCGTGATTTTTTTTTGCATGCGGGCTTAAATTTTAAGTGACATTACGAATTTTGAATACCGTTAATGATTGACCAAACGGTTTTCTCACAATGACGAATTACTTTGATCTTTTCATTGTTTGCAATAAAATATAACTCTTACTTTATGTGTGTTGATTCTCTTTCCCATGGGGAAATAATCATAACAAAGTTGCATTCAGTGGCGAAGCTTAGCAAATAATTTTGGGTTGTTTGAAATAGTTTAATTATAGATGGCATTTATCTAGTACTTCACAGCATTGAAAACAGGCGGTGTTTATACGATATCTCTTCCCTAGTGGGCAATGGCCAAATAACACATTGGACGACACAAACATCCCATTAGGTGCTTATACATTTTTCAGACAAAGGCATAAATGTTAAAAGACAGGGGGGTCTTGATTTTTACGAAGGCATAACACCTGACCAACTGTTGAGCAAGACATCTCATAAAGGGCAGACATGTCACAAAATCCCACTGGTCACCCATCTATTACGCTATGTGTTCGCCATTCTTGAATTATGTTCGGTGGAAGGAGAGGGGGGTGCTTTGAATGTATTGATGTGACATATCACTGAATGTAAACTTCTTTAACACCAGATTCCATGTAAGTTTTGTACAGTATAACCTTTCAAAAGTCCCACAAATACAAGAGATTCATAATTAAAATGACATAAACAATTATTAATTTGATCTCTCCCCTCTGAGTTCCTGGTTGTAAGCCATACTGCTATTTGCTGCATGCCATGAAAAAGAATTCCGTGCTTCGCCTCTCTGGAGAAATACTTGTAAATTTTTCCACTGTGACAAAAGTGCTTGTTTAATCCATATTTTTTATCAGTTTTTATGAATGGAGAATTCGCAACAGGAAGCTACGTCTCCTGCTTTCAAGTATTTAAATTGTAACAATTGTTTATGTCAAGTGTGTACATTTTGCTGTGTCATTTTGAACTCAAGATGGCAATAATAGTGAGTAGTGCACATGAATCTCGTGAATGGAAACCATTGGTCAAGCCTGTGGGCGAGTGTAGCGATCGTTCTCACAACAGAATTCATTGTGTATAACATTGTATTGTAAAACATCAAAATCTTCACTCATCCCAGACCCTTTGTTTTTTTATATACGGTTAAGAAGAAAAATTCTAAAGAATGATACTGTAACCGATACAAAAAAAAATATGGGCTTAATGTCACTAACAATTCGAGTGTTCGAGCCAATTATCATTAAAATCCATCAGAAGATTGTGAAGATATCCACGTCAACGCATGCACACAGGTTGTGGAACGGACTACAGTGCCTGCACATAAGATTAAGGGTCAAACTAACCTTGAACAAACAATATATATGTATTCAGTTTTATTATACACAAATTTCTCTTACTTTTTTAACAGGAAGGAAAGGAATATTTTGCCATGAAGAATTACAATAAAGCTTATGGCAAATTCAAAAAGGTTTGTGAAAGTACTATCTATGACTTGTAGTTAAAATTCATGTCATAATAAGCATGAAATGTATTAAAAACCTTTTATTGAGATTTCAAAGATGTCAATAAGCTTAAATAATTAATCATCTTAACCTAAATTAAATATGTAGCAATTTTAGATGTTCTCTTTTTATTCTCTCTTAAAAACTAATATTTGTATGTAATTCAAATTTATCAGAGAATATTTGCTGTTAAAATTAAAATGAAGTGTACAACTTTATTCCTATATGTGCTCATGAGCTAGGGAAGTTGTAGTGAAATGTATTTATTTATTTTCCAAGGGGCAAAGGGCTCCTATCATAATCACCTGTATGTGTTTCATCCTAAAGATTTCTTTTTCTTTTCAGTCCATCAACATTTTACAAGGATACTCATGCAAAAATGAGGCGGAGGAGATCGAGAGCAACAAATGGAAAATAAAAGCTAATGTGAATTGCGCTGTATGTAGCCACAACCTGAGTCATTATGGAAGAGTCATCAGCTTTTGTAATCAAGCATTGGCACTTGACAAGAAGAATGTTAAAGCATTATTTTATAAAGGAAAGGTATTTAAATTTGATTATGATGAAATGAAGTAACTGTGTGCCTAGAATTATGTTGAGTGGTAAAAAAGGAAAATGGTATTACTTGTGGTGGTAGCTTGACCTTTCTTCTCTTTGCTGAAGGTGCTGACATGTTGAAATTGTAAAGAAATTAGGAGAAATGTAACTCGAGTAGGGTAGTGCTTATACTTCTAGAATAGGCAAGTGAAAAGGTGAGAACAGGTGCATAATTTATAAGGACGATTGAAATTTAGGAACATCAAAATGCAGTGAGTCCAAAAGCCTATCGATGACTTACCTTTAATTGAAAACAATAGCCTTGACATCAATATCAAGTTATGGGTGTTGGATTGGTGTCTATTGGATTGTGTAAACTGACCAGTTACCATGATTGATGCCTGTTAATTATTACACACAGACTACATTGCCACATTGATTTAGGATGTGGGGTTGTCTGCCAAAGACTGGACTGGATAGACAAAATGAGTTACCTACCTGACTTTAATTGGATGTGACAAAGCATGTTAAATCAGATTATACTTGTATCATTTATCAATTGCATTGATCTAGAGATGGGCAGACGATGTTGGTTAGTGTGATGTTTGAATTACAGAGTCATGAGATGTTGGTCAGTGTGATGTTTGGATTACAGAGTCATAGGATGTTGATCAGTGTGATGTTTGGATTACAGAGTCATGCGATGTTGGTCAGTGTGATGTTTGGATTACTGAGTCATTCCTCCTCTATATTGTAATGACTGTTCCCAAAATACGTTTTCGGATCCAGAAACAAAAATTTTAGGATTGCGGTATACAACTAATGAAGAAAGAATTCGTCCTCAGCTGACCTATCAGAATGATGGAGACAATTGGAAATATGACTGTTTATCAAATATTTTGGAAAGAAAGTATGATGATATTGTTGGTTGTTATAAGCTTGTCAAATTTCATGTTGTTGTACTGATCACTAATCCTGTTGCAGGCACTGCACTCAGTTGGCGATTTTGGTAAGGCTGAACACTTTCTGAAAGCAGCAAGAAATGTTGATCCTACAAACACTGCAATCTCAAAGGCTCTCAAGTCATTGGCAAAGTAAGTCATCACCAAATACATTTTTGAAATGATGTATTCAAGAAGTTTAAACCGAATTTTATTTTTTATTCCAAAAATTGAATAATTAACAATTTTCAATTTTCTTTTTGTGTCGAGTGATTCTTATTTCATTTAAACAAATACAATGAAGGTTATATCCAGTAGCACCCATGTTTTACCAATATGCTTTATCACATATTTGTTTTAAACTGTTGAAATATTTCTTCTTTTTTTTAAATGTTTTTCTACAGATCCAAAAGAGATCACGAAGTATTTGAGAAAGAAATGTGTCAGAAAATGTTTGGACAAGTATCCATAGATAGTGAGTAATTATGGAGATTCACATTGCTAATTATCTCTCATCTCAGAGTTTTTATTATTGGTTTTTAAATCTTGATTTCTGAACAACTTACAAATTGCTCTTTTCTGGGTGGGGTTCCTGACCTCCCATAGTGGGCAGGGGGGTACATACTATCTTCTATCCCCTTATATCTGTTTTCCAAAATGCTTTCTGTCTTTGTCTTGGAATGAGATTACTTGGTTTTGTCCTGGCCCTGGCCGGAGTCCTAGCTGGGGGGGAAACAGTCAAATGCATAGTTGTTTTGGGAGGTGATACTTTTTTCCTTGTAAATCATCTCTCTGTTATGTATTATTATATTTGTTATTTTGAATTTATAATGTAAGCATTAGAGTGTATTCCTCTTTGTTGGATCTTATGCTCGTGTCCGGATGAGACTTATAGGTGGTCTCAAACTAAGTACGTTGAGAGTGTGATCTTGGAATCTACATCTGATCCCTATTTTTTCCCAGTTCCCCTATGTCTTACTTTTGATTGGGTGCTTTATTTGTAGTTCTAGAACTTTTTACTATCCCATTTTCTTCCTTTTTACTGGCGCTGATATCACCTAAATGTGTTGCAAGCGCTGTAAAACCCTTAAAAACAAACAAACAAATTGCTCTTTTAAGGTAAATTTGTGGAGATGTTTAACCATTGTGTTCTCTATTACATTAAACACAGTCTACCCATCTTTGAAAATTGTCACTTCGACTCATGTAGAGGACATTTCTTATTTATATCATTTCTTGTCAAAAGACATTAAAGATCATATTAAAGTTTAGAGTGGAGATAAAGATAAAGGGAGTAAATCTGACTCATGAATGAACAACACAAAGCAAACGACGTTTCGGCCTTTGGCCTTTACTCCCTTTATCTTTATCTTCATTTAGGCAAAGTTTAAAGTATAGTCATATGGAATTTGAGTCATTACAAATGTCTGAATGATGCAGCATCCTCTGTCTGTACTGAAAACATTAACCGTTTACCATCACCATTTCAGATAAAGAGAGCAAAAACAATGCTTCAGATAAGGCTGAAGAGACATCCCAGGAGATGAGTTCAGAAGAACAAGAAAGTTTAGTGTGCTCTGAACGGTTCAAAGAAATTGCACAGTCTGCATTACAGTATGAACATTTTATTATTTTGCTTTTATCACATTTGTTAGCAGTCCATCTTTTGTACATTTTCTTTTTAAAATGTTTAAAGACTTCTTTTGACTCAAAAGAATTTGATCTGATTCCTTCTGGAGGTCTTACATTTCACACACACATACAAAAAAAATATATATATATTATTTTTTAACATGAGGTTAAAATTGGAATGAAATGATAATGTTTATAATCAAGGCGATATAGAATTTTAGGCTTTATCTCCAAGGAGTCAGGTAGAGAATACATTTTAAAATGCTTACTATGAAAACAAGGGATATAGCGAAACCCTAAAGGTTCAATTTTTGTTATTGGTGTAAATTGACCTGCTTATAATATGATTATACGGGCTGTTATAAAGTCATTTTGTTTCACCAATCACCTGATATATTTGTTCCTTTGTTGTTTTTTTTCAATTTTGATACTTGTGGTTAGTTCTGTTAAAGTGAATTTTTATATGAGTTATGAATGAAGTAAGATCTCTACCAAAATGATATCAGTTACAGTAACTACCAGGTGAAATTAGAATGTTATATAACGTAACTAACTTTGATTATAATGATTTGTATTTGTAATTTCATTATGACAACATGAATGTCCTTCCTTGTCCCTAAAATTTTGCTATAACAGTAAATCTACATGTACTACAAAACATCCGTCCACTTAGTGAACAGTATTGGTTAAATAATCCCACATCATTTAAGTATTTTATTATCACTCAGTGATGCCAAAACTCCGGTTTCACCGGAAAAAACTCCGGTCTGGAGCAAAAAATTCCGGGCTCCGGGCAACTTCCGTCAAATTCCGGTGAGGTCAATTTGTTCCAAGGATACCCCCCCCCCCCCTCCTTTCCAACCACCACATCATCATCATTGCCCCTAGTATTACACAACCATCATCACTACCACTACTACTGCAACCACCACCACATCATCATCACTACCGCTACTACAACAACCACCACCACAACATCATCATTACTGACACTACCACATCACTGCAACTACCACTACTATTACAACCACCATCACCACATCATCATCACTACCGTCACCATTACAACCACCACCACCACATCATCATCACTACCACTGTACTACTACAACCACCACCACCACATCATCACTACCACTACTGCTACATCCATGACCCCACATTATCACTACCACTACTACTACACCACCACAACCACATCATCATCACTACAACTACCACTACCAAATCATCATCACTACCACTACTACTACAACCACCAGCATCACATCATCACTACCACTACTACTACAACCATCACCACCACCACAACATCGTCATTACCACTACTACTACAACCACCTCCACCACATCATCATTGCCACTACTACTACAACCACCATCACCACCACATCATCATCACTACCACTACTACTATAACAACCACCACCACATCATCATTACCACTATTACTACAACCACCACCACCACCACCATATCATCACTACCACTACTACTGCAACCACCACCACATCATCATCACTGCAACTACCACAACTACTACAACCAACATCACCACATCATCATCACAACCTCTAATACTACTACAACCACCACCACATCATCATCATCACTACCACTACTACTGCAACCACCACAACCACATCATCATCACTGCAACTACCACCACTACCACATCATCATCACTACCACAACTACTACAACCACCACATCATCACTACCACTACTACTACAACCACCACTACATCATCATCACTACCATTTGTACTACAACCACCATCACCACCACATCAACATCACTACCACCACTACTACAACCACTACCACATTATCATCACGACCACAACTATTACAACCACTATACCACCACCACATCATCAACACTAGAACTACTACTTCAACCACCACCACCACCACATCATCATCACTACCACTACTACTTCAACCACCACCATATCATCATCACTACCACCACTACTACTACTACAACAACCAATATCACATCTTCATCATCACTACCACTATTACTACAACCACTAACACCACATCATCCTCACTACCACCAGTACTACAATCTCTACCATCAGGTTTTGGCGCTTTACTTCATTTAAAATAAGGAAACTTTGGGATTGTATTTGACAATATGTTTATGTATCATAATATAATTCTAATCAGTTATCTATTTAGAACTATACAATATGTAAACACAATGCCAAATACCATTCCAATTCCTTTTTCTTGTGTGTGGAAATTCCTCTTTCGGCATTGAAATTCCTACGAGTGGTGTCTGAAACTCCTGTGAGCCAAATTTAAAGTTGGCGTCTCTGTATCACTTGTCTCACAAAAGTTGATTTTCAATATTATTTTGTTTTACGGGCTTTTTGTAAGCTCTGCGTAAAATATGATAACTGATAAGTGCTACGTTTTTTTTCTAATTTGATTGGCTTCGTCTTGTACAGAACATTCAATGATGATCCCAGTCGTAACGTACTACTCTTCCCACCAATGTCAATGAACCAAGCAGAAATCTTATTTGTTGTTGAGACTGCTGCAGCCTTAGGCTTGGAAATCAGAAGTAAAGGCACGGTAAGTAGAATTTAATCACAATATGAATTGGCTGTGATTACCTGCCATCCAGGATTGGTAACTAGTAAATACTCCTTTTCTGACTCTTGTTTGTTCAGTCTTTTGTTGCTTTTTTTGTTTCTTTGGATTACTGGAGTCTATAAAGTGTCGGGATAAACAAAAACTCATTGTATTTGTCCTCAGAAATATCGTAGGAAGTACCTTATTCAGTGGTAATGAATGTTGTATATAGTGGATGCCACAACTTGTAAAGGCATTTAACTTTAAACATTTGTATTTCCTAAATAAAAAAGTATATAAAAACCCTTGGAATTCTGAATTGAAATCATAACTAGAGTGATGTGATAACCAGTATTTTAGTTTTCTTTATAAACCACTTTGTGAACTAGGTTACTGTAGCTTTTGTTATCATTACCGATTATCAAAACAAGGTTTGTTGTAATTTAGACATATTTATCATATTTAAACAGCGCATTTCTATTGATTTTATTAGCATTCAGTCATAATTTTTTAATAAGATATAATGCATAGGATATTAAAAAGAAGCATTTTAAGTTTCGTTATAATTTTTTATCAAGACCAAAATTTTAAAAATGTTTATTCTTATTTGTGTATGTTTTGTTTTTTTTCTTTCATTTAGGGGAGTTCTATACGCCATGAGATTTACAAGAAGCCTTCAAAGTGAACTTTATTTTACATTTCAAATTTTTCTTTTGTTTAAATCTTCCAACTGATCATCTGATACTCTGCTGTGGAAAAACAATTAAGTTGTTCATGATTCTTTTGTCATTCCAATTTGTGTGTCATCATCAGAAAACCCTCCATTCACCATCAAAATTGATATTTTCCATTTTATTGAATACTCAACCACATTTTCTGAGGATGTTCATTTCATCAATATATCTTAATCTTGAGGAAAAGAAGGAATCACATTACAATTCCTACTCAATATCATATATTCAAAGATCAGGTTACCCCGTTCATGCTTTTTAATTATGATGGTAACTTTGAAGAGAGTCAGTTAATATCAATATATATCTTAATCCAGAGAAAAAAGGCATCACATTGTAAATCTCTTTGATGTGATTTCCACTGACATCATTCTATACTATTAATACTAACCACATATTTCATTCTTTAACCCTTTCAATCTGACATGGCGGTTTTTTGCACCAAAAAAAAATAAATCCAAATTTTGCAAGCTAAAAATAAACAAATTTTGCGATTAATTTTACTAAAAACCATTCTACACAAGCTATCAAATTAAAAGAAGTAGAAAAATTCGTCTTTATTTCTTCTTTTCTGAATTAAAAATTCACCCCATATACCGGAGCATACTCTATTTCTCAACTGTTTCTATGTTATATGTTTGTGTTGAGACTATTGGCTATTAAGCTTAACTGCTGGCCAGGTAACTTCGCGATGGTTGTGTGTTGGACCCGCGGTCTCCAGTAGGAGGTGAGAGAGAGCTCTAGGAATGACCTGAGTTTGATACGAATTTTTTTGTGTTTGTGGATTGTTCGTGGATAGCTCATATGGTAGAGTCACGCTCTCACCGGCCAGGCAGAGTTGTCGTACCAATAAGGTCGCAGGTTCAAACCCCATCACTGCCGCGAAAAATTTTTATTCTCTATTGTTTTCTGGCACTTTTTTATTCACTTCATCTCTTGTTGTTAACATTATCAAAATTGTTTTGCGAGTAATTTTTATTTTTTACAAAAACTGATCCTACTGACACATACAACTTTGGTTGCGTCTCAGAACTTGTAAAGCTTGCTCTTATCAAATATTCAGTAAAGAAGAAATGCTCTTTTATGTTTTACCCATTTGTTTATCATTTTATTATGGTTTGTGTGGTGGTGGTGTCTTCTTTGGTTTTTCGTAACCATATAAGGTTGGTATGGTTTGTGTACTAGCACTTGATTTTTCTGCCATCATGTGTTCAGTTTTTAAAAATTTATGATAATTTTTGAAAAATTTCAAAGTAATTGAAATCTTTTTATTTTTCCATTTGTTAACATTTTGATTAACAATTACTTTATGTAGTAATATATAATCAACAATTACTTAATGTAAACTTGTTATATTGTGGAGAATAAAATGGTTACTTGTACATTGAGTGTCTAGTTGATAATTAATACTGTGTTGTGTCAAACAAAACAGAATGCAAGAATAAAAGGGGGAGGTACTTACTGTGTATTCTATCCCCCTATATCTATTTTCCAACCTGCTTTCTGTCCCTGGCCGGATGCCCAGGCTGAGAGGGAAACAGTCAAATGTATAGTTGGTTTTGGGAGATGATATTTTTTTCCTTGTAAATCATCTCTCTGTTATGCACTGTATTATCTTTGGTTTACAAATTATATATGATTTGTATACATTTGAGTGTGTTCCTCTTAGTGGGGACCTGTGCTTGTGTCTGGATGAGACTTTTAGACCATCTCAAACTAAGTACTTTGATAGTGTGCTCTTGGAATCTACATCTGTTTCCTATTTGAACCAATTCCCCTTTGTCTTACCTTTTCTTGGGTACTTTAATTGTAATTCTATAACATTTTACTATCCCATTTTCTTTCTTCTTACTGGCGCTGATATGACCTTAATGTGTTGCAAGCGCCATAAAACCCTTAAAAACAAAACAAGAATAAAAGGACGGATTAAGATCTCGTTTCAATCACTAAATACAATGTGTCTTTCTGAGCAGTGGCCCTATTTTTCTCATTTTGGTCAAAGAGGTCGCTTAACTATACCCCTGAATCTTTTGTCCTTTTAAGTACCTGTGTAACTTTCTTCCCTTGTTCTAGCCAAGACTATTTTATAGTGTAGTCTTGGAGTCTACAGTTTGAGAGTGGGG
This sequence comes from Berghia stephanieae, assembly GCF_034508935.2. NCBI lineage: Eukaryota > Metazoa > Mollusca > Gastropoda > Nudibranchia > Aeolidiidae > Berghia > Berghia stephanieae. The sequence continues at coordinate 8,032,518 of NC_088362.1, forward strand.
GAGGGGCTGTGAATGCAGTGATTTTTTTCAAGTCTCATCCTTCAAAATGAATTAGCCTGTTCAAGTGATCATAATATTTCAGTTTAATAATCAACCCCCATGATGGGCAGGAGGTCACTTGCTATGTCTTCTATCCCTCTGGTTTCTTAGTTAATAATATTAATAATATCTTTATTGTCCATGAAGTCAATTTTTCATTTGGTTTCAGCATGTGCATATTATAAGCAAACAGATATGCATGAAATAAAGTGCGAACCACACACACACACACTAACAGACTCGCACTTAAATAGGCTTCGTGTAACCTATATTAAAGGCATATCATCCTGATTACAAACAATGTTTAAATATATAGTCAACTCCGCTTAATCGCACACCCTCTGGGAGTTCGGGTTAGTGTGTCAATTAAGCAGAGTGTGTGATTAAGCTGGGAAGCTAAAAAAAAAGCATCTAAGCACCAGCTTTTATTTGCCATGTATGTAGGACTGAGATGGAAACAGTAAAGTGTATAGTGTTAATTTTGGGAGATGATATTTTTTCCCCCTTGTAAATCATCTCTGTTATATATTGATAGTTATATTTTTGTTTTGAACATATCTTGTAAACATTTGAGTGTGTTTCTCTTGGTGGGATCTTAAGCTGGTGTCTGGATGAGACTTTTCGGCGATTTCCAACTAAGTACATTAGTGTTATGTTCTTGGAATCTACATTTGTTCCCTATTTGAACCAATTCCCCTTTGTCTTACTTTTTCTTGGTTGCTTAAATTGTAATTCTAGAATTTACCCTTATTGTAGCCAAGTTGTAGGAATTGATAATTACAGTGGAATTCTGATAAAGCCAAAACTGCTGGACAAAAATTAAATAAATAAAATAAAATTCCCTTTATTCATCCCATACGTGTAATTTGTCTCTAGGGTCTATTCCAAGGGAAGACTGGAATAACCCAGGCGCCAGCAATTTGAGCTAGGGCGAGTAGACTTGCTCAAGGCAGCGCAGCAGCAGGTGACCGAACTCGGTAGTACCTTTCGGTTACGAAGCAAAGACCGTACTGCTGAGCCATGCTGTCCCAAGAAAGATAGAAAGACTGATTGACTTTATCCATTATCAATAGAACACATTTAGATGACAGAAAATTTAGACCATCAAGAGGTGTTCACTTTATGCCGATTCCATTGTTATCGTGGCTACATATGGATCATATAGACTCAAACTCAAAGGGAATTCCAAAAATCCCAGTTGTAGCTGAGCCCCCCTGTATTTGGTTTTTCCCTCACCCAAGCATCAATTCTTTACTGAGGTGAAATTAGTCAAATATAGTTCCTTTTCTTTTGTATTTTTTACAATAGTATTACACACTTGATGGGGATCTTGTGTCTGTGACAAGATGGGTCTTTTAGGTCATCTCAGGCAAGAGGCATACAGTGGAATCTGCTTAAGATAAACTCCTAGGGACCAGAAAAAAAGTTTTACCTTAAGCAAGGTTTATCATATATACATGTTCAAGGCAAAGCACCATGTTTTAGCAACGGTGAGAAGTGATAGTACCAATCATGTTGCAGGTCTCGAGAACAGTAAGCCAATCTTTCATCTGCTGCCCCCTGGGTGGGGTTTTTGACCTCCAGTGGAGGGCAGAAGGTCACGCTGCGCCTTCTATCCCCTTATATCTGTTCTCCGAGTTGCTTTCTGTCTTTGTCTTGGAATGGGATTATTTAGTTTTGTCCAAACCCTGGCTGGAGTCCTTGACTGGGATGGATGGAATCAGTCAAATTTATAATTATAGTTTTGGAAGATGATATTTTCTTCCTTGTAAAGCATCTCTATATTGTAAAGTTACCTAATTTTTTGTTCCTGGGTGGGGTTCCTTGCCTCCCATAGTACGGTATCTGTTTTTCAATTGCTTTCTGTCTGTCTTGGAATGAGAGTCCCGGAGTCCTTGGCTGGGAGGTTGGGTGGGGTTCCTGACCTCCCATAGCGGGCAGGGAGGTACTTACTGCGTCTTCTATCCCCCTATATCTGTTTTCCAACTTGGGATGGTCAAAAGTTCTAAAATTACAATTAAAACATCCAAGAATAAGGCAGACAAAGGGTAATTGTTTCAAATAGGGAACAGACGTAGATTCCAAGAGCACACTATCGGTGTACTTAGTTTGAGATCACCAAATATATCATCCAAGCACAGGTCCCCGCCAAGAGGAACACACTCAATTGTTTACAAATTATACATATGTAAAAGGAAAAATAATACATTACATAACAGAGAGATGATTTACAAGGGGGAAAAAATCATCTCCCAAAACTAACTATATATTTGACTGTCCCTCCCAGCTAGGGTATCCGGCCAGGGCCTGGACAAAACCAAGTAATCTCATTCCAAGACAAAGACAGAAAGGAAGTTGGAAGACAGATATAGGGGGATAGAAGACACAGTAAGTACCTCCCTGTCCACTATGGGAGGTCAGGAACCCCACCCAGCTAAATAATATAAGAAGGAACGTGACAGAAGCAATTAGATATAATGCTGCTTTTAATAAATGAATGGGTAAATCTGATAATAAAATATATGAAAACTCTTATAATAAATAAATATAGTCTTAAGAATTGAATATCAAATCATATACATTTTCAAGAATATTACCACACTCTTCAGTACTTGTATTGTTCGTCTTTGTCATAAAGATCGTTGACATCAAAAGAAATGGCAAGATCGTGTGTAACATAACATTACAAGCCTAAAATAATTACTTAAAAATTGTTTTCACATAGCATGCGTCATAATGATTTTAAAATATACAATGGCACGAGATTTACATTGTAAAGACATCTGATTCGTAAAACGATAATATTTCTTTATAAGTTCAAGAAATCATTCAAATTCAAAGATTATAATTACATTTACCAAGGCTGTTGAAAGTGGTTCCAGTAATCCCAGCATCAGAAAGGGTTTATTTCACTCTGAATTTCAAAAACTGGTCAACCTAAGTAGTGAAGTTTACCTTACTTGATACTCAACAAATTATTGACCTTGATCTTTAAAATGCCATTGCTAAGAAAAGTCAACGAACTAATCCTGTAGATAATTTGACCAAATGCATTATATAACAATTAATATCATCTTTTAATTTTAAATAAATTGAATTGAGCATCTATCATCCGAACTAAAATCTATGTGACTGTGATCTTTCTATAAAATCGGGAGGTGCTTATGGATGATGTCAAATGGCATATGAAGAGTTAGAAGCATCACGAGATGGATATATTATTAAAGTGACTTCTGATTTTTTGGCTCCTTTGTTTCATCAGCTGACGGAATTTAATTTTGATAATGATAATAATAACCTAATTTATCTGAGCAGCCAGTCAATTTTTTTTTTAAAATCTGGACAAGAGTAGCAAGAGGAAAAAGGAATTCCAGAAGCAATGCGGCAATAGCCCTCACACAGTAATAAAGCATGCTACAATATGGCTGTCACAGCAAGCTTGCGTTCAACATCTTTTGGAGCAATGGGACCCCTCGAAGGAATATTTTAAAAGGGAGAAACAGTCTTTCTTTGAGTAGCCACGAAAAGGCAGTGCAAAGCAAGCATGCCTATTCCAGATTATACATTCTTTGATCATACTTCAGCTGTCCATATTTTTTAAACTTGGGAATATCCACCAACACCAACCCCATGCTGTAAAAAGAGGCCCCTTAAATTCACCATTTCATGGCTTGCTGTGATGACCTTGTGAGATATATCAAGCCTGAGGCCACTGCTCTGTTCAAAGTAAATTTTGATGAAAAGGATGTACAACTGACTAGAAAAGATCTGATGCTGGGCACTGATACAAAACAAATTGTTGACGCAACTCCAAGCTGACCCCTGCTTCAGACAAAGCAGCGAATTATTTTGTGAAAGATGTCAAAAAGTCTTATGCTCTGCAACCAAATACATTTTGAATGAGTTTCCTGTTATTGATGAGCTCTTGAAAACTGCTGTTTTACAATTGAGTAGGACGCTTCCAAATAAGTATGTGAGTGTTCTACATAGATGATTTCTTAAATGGTGATAATTATGATGAAAATGTTTAAGGTGACATAATTAACGTTTGCTAAAGATAGCAACAAAAGTTAAGATCATTGCCATTTTACTCTCTGTAATGTTGCATCATTTTTCTCTAACATTGTATTTCTGAACATGGTTTTGAAAAAATCACTGTATCTTTTTGGTTTCTCGATTCATATTCATGAAATTTTGACAGTCTACATATAAAGATCTGTTTTACTTATTATTTGAATTTGAAAGAAATCCAATGATGAGTATTAGTATTAGAGATACAAGACGACAAAGAGCAGCGCATTTATTTGTGACCACCCGATATAAAGGGGTAATAACTTTTTGAACACGGCTACTACTGGGGTATGGGTTACAAGTTAGTAACCAATTGAGAAAAACAAATTATTCAAGAAGAAAAGAGGAAAGCAGTCATGGCACACATAGGTAGCAGAGAAGCGGTGTGTACTATCAGCGTTTCCTTGTGTACTGTTTGCAACAGGCCAAGGGGATGCAACAAAAGGCTAGTGAGGAGAGGCGTGTAGGAGAGGCGTGTGACTGACCAAATTCAACACGTTAAGTATAATGCGTTAGGTGTAGAGTGAGTGGTGTGCAATTCGTGACTGATTAGGTAATTATGCATAATGAGAAGTGGGTGGGTGATTAGCTCTATATGAAGCCTGAGGCTGTCTTTTCTTATCACTGGGATGTCCAGTACTTGAGTTTTGAAGAGCATTAACTGTTAGGTGGCGGGGCAAGGATGGTGTAAAGTAGAGGAAAGGAGAATGGTAGAATTTAACCATTGCTCTGTTTCAACTCGTCTTTTGTAGTGAAGTGAGAGGTAGAAGGGGAGAGGGGAAGGGGGGGGGGGGAGGGATAGTAAGAGGAATAGAAGTCATAGTCAAGTCTTCTGATTTATTTACTTTTACTAAGAGAGATGACTCTAAATGTATTCCTTCAGTATTGCCTCAATTCAAATACCGTATGCATGGACAAACGGGACTCTGCTACAACAGGATTTTTGCCAGCCCCACTATCCCCGTTGTATTCGAGTTTCACTGTAGCTGATTCATATTCCTGGAAATTTTCACATACTTGCATATTTTGAATGACATTGCTGCATTACAATATACAATGTCATACTGGTTGGTAAGTTTGAAAATGATCAAAAACTGATCAATAGTCACCAAATGATCATCAAGAATAACTTCTTACAACAGTTTTGAAAATTTCTGGAAATATCACTGGCTCTATTCTTACTTGCAGACTGCCAACAAACCAAAACACATTCCGACCTTGTGACTTACTGAGTTGGTCTGGTAATATGTATGCCGTATTAAGGATAAAGGCTGTATGTGGCCTCTTATTCCAACAAATGGTCTTTTTCCTTAAGACGTCGGATGTCAAGGTGAATGGAACAAAGTTTTAAGTGAATGTGATCAGATCAGAATTATAAAATTTACGCTTTTTCAGTTCAAGGACATTTAGCATATTTGCACTATCAAAAAAAAATGTCCTTCTTTTGGATTAAAGATTGTAAAATATGATTCACTTTATTTCTGGTGATGCAAGAAGTTTTCAAAAAATGTAAAGGACCTTTACAAAAGTTCATCCATTGCCATGGTAAAGGAAATTACTTGGTGGCCTTTGGATATTCACCATTTATAAAAAAAGGCACACAAAAAAAAAAACAATGAACCATAAGCAATAGAAATGGGTGTTATGGTATGTTGTTATAATACCTAAAAAGTCCTTCAAGCATTTTCAGATAGAAAATTTTGTTTTAATTTTATCCATATGTCACTCCAAGAAGATGAAAAATGGAGAGCAGCAAAAATAAGTGTAAAATTTAAATAAACGACTTGTGAGCAGCTTTCAAGGCTCTAGATGGTTTGATGTAAGTCGTAAGATAGCCAAAGGCATCCTTGGATTAAAGCTTTTCTCTCCTTAACTCTTTATCAACCAATTTACCAAAAGTACTTGAATAAGGGTGGACATAGGGGGTGGGCTTATTATCCTGATCAACCATTGGCCTTCTTTCTTGTGCCCATTTGAACAAAGATCCATGCAGATTGAAAATGTCAGGTCTTGTGTGCTGACCTGGAAATATACATGATATAAATAGATTATCAACAGTAATTTCGTTATACAGGGACATTAAAATTTATTTATTTCACAATAATATGCTCAAACATCTGAAAAATATCAATAAAAACATACAGTGCACATTGGTTATAACAAGGTTGACGGAGCTGGAGGTCAGTGTTCATTATAAACGAGGTTTTGTAGAATCTGAGGTGTTATTTTTGACATTACTTACTTAAGCCCTTAACCCCAGTCGGAGCATATGCCATCAATTATTTATGCTTCGCCATTTGACTCTTCCTTGGGCTGACTTCTCCACCTACTTCCATGTGTAACCACCTCTCCTTGCTTCCTCCTTCGTGCTTCTTCACCAACCATTTCCTGGCCTGATCTTCTTCCTCCTTGGGGATTCCATGTCAGAGCCTGTCTTGTGATGTTGCAGGCGGGTTTTATAAGTGTATGGCCTATCCTCCCCCACTTTCTCTTTCTGATTTAGATAATGATATATATATATATATATATATATATATATATATATATATATATATATATATATAGAGAGAGAGAGAGAGAGAGAGAGAGAGAGAGAGAGAGAGAGAGAGAGAGAGAGAGAGAGAGAGAGAGAGATTGTTGTTGGTTGGCAGCTTCCCACAATCTTCATTTCTAACTTTATCTGTCATCCTGATGCCCAAAATCATCCTTAGACATTTGTTTATAAAAGTCTGTAATTTATTGGTGGTGTCCTCCATGTTTCTGATCCATACAGACTTTACATTAGTATTATAAAATTCTTAGTCCTGTCGAGACCCCATTGCCTCTTGATTTCCAAATTTTCTTCAGGACTTGAAAGGTTGTACGTGCTTTGCCAATTCCTTGTCTGTGCCTCCGTTTATGCCAACACTACACTGCACAGATAAGAGAAAGTCTTTACCTCTTTTAGAGTTTCACTTGAAATCTTTATTGGATTTTTGTAGGTAACTCCTATTCTTAAAAACTTTGTTTTCACTTTATTTATGTTAAGACCAAGTCTTGAAGATGTTACAGCTAGGGTCTCAGTCTTATTTTGCATCAGTTGATGTGTGTGTGTGTGTGTGTGTGTGTGTGTGTGTGTGTGTGTGTGTGTGTGTGTGTGTGTGTGTGTGCGTGTATGTGTGTTTGAAATCAATGCAATGCTGTATGCAAAATCCAGGTCGTCAAGTTGTGGCCATGGTGTCCATTGTATGCCATTGGATTTTCGAGAGAAAGATAAAGTGAGTAAATGTGACTCATATATAAGGGAACAACACAAAACAAGCGACATTTCAGCCTTTGGCATTCTTCAAGTAAACGCTTGAAAAGCTGAAACATCGTTTGTTTTGTGTTGTTCCCTTATATATGAGTCACATTTATATATAAGGACTGAGATTGATCCCAGGTGAAGTTGAGATTTTTTTTTCTGATACTCCTGTCGGCATTAAAAATTAAAAATTTCATAATAGTTGGCATACTATCCCTTTACAGAAAAGCAATAAAAGAGCTGCATAGAGAGCAATACATAGACATCGAAGTTTTTGGTTAATGCCAATTAATGAGATGCTACAAATAACAGGAAAAATTAGTGAACCATTTGTAATTTTTCTTCGGAATCTTCTCATTTGTTAAAAAAATTATTTCTTTCACTCACCAGATTTTTCATAAAATTTTGTTAGCTTTTGTGCCATGTCTGAAGAACGATAGCCCACCGAGCAGTAACAAACAATTGTGGGATTCTGTTTTTCTGCAATCAAGATAATAAAATTAAAATATTAACTTTCAACTCAACTGTCTGTATATTCAATAAAATTATAATAATATAACTTATCTTATTTGCTCATTACAGAACTCATCCATCAGATCATATTCATCATTTTAAAAATCCAGTCCTCATATCCCAATTTACAATCATATTGTGGTATAGGAAAGTGTAAAACTTTGAACCCCAAGAACTTTGAAACCTTCATAATGGATTCAGATTTGAAATAGTGTGTATGAAACAGTGCTAGACAGAGCAGAAAGAAAAATACAAGAAAAATTCATCCCAAAAAGCCAGCCAATCTCGACTGGGAATCGGAACTCAGATCTCTTAATTCCTGGTAGACTTGCTACCATAACTCCAAAGCGGTTACCCGATAGTTGGGATAATTTAATGTTTATGTGCATAGCTGCCAACTTTTCAAAATGCAAAAACGTATTATTATATGCGGTGTGGCGCAGACGCCCAATTCATGTCTTAAAATGGCATATTTATTAATGTACTTAAGTACTAGAATGGTCAGAACTGTAATAATAAGAGAAGCTTACGTTTATCATCATACTGGGTAGGCATAAGTGATGGGGAGGTGGTGACAGAAGCAGATTACTGAGGCTTTGTGGCTGTCCCAAGATAATTTTTATCAGATTTTCTTCTTTTTTTTTATTTCTGGATTTTTTTTCTTTTTCTGGATTGGCCAAATCATACTAAGTACGATTTTATCATACTGGTTGGCAGCTATGTTATATGCTTCACAAGATTAAGCCTTTCCATTGTGAACCCTTTTCCGCATTATGACAAACAATCATTGAACACAATAAATGAAGGACGAGAATGAAGATATTAGGGTAGCTCCTTTTTTATTTTTAAAATATCAAATATCAAATTTAGAAACAGGCACTGGTGTGGGACAAAAAAACTAAAAAAGGTGTCTATGAAACTTTGCCAGACAAAGCAGAAAGAAAAATACAGGAAAAAATTGGTCCAAAAGACCCGCCTGCCTGGATTCACTGAGAACCAAACTGCATACCTCCTGATTACCCAATTTGCTGCGGAAATATTTATGTACCCTTGTGAAAAATATATGTTTAAATGTCCAAATTTTCGGGCAATTACTGTGGTTTAATGGTAGAGTATCTGACCAGTAATCAGAAGGTCTTTTATCTTACACAAGTGCCTTCTTTTCCCTAAGTTGCCATAATGGATTTTAAATTGTATACAGAGAATGATTTATAATTAAAACTAACTTTGAATAGGAAGGTTCGAGTCCCACTCTGAGCAGCGCATGGTGGAGTCCATGGAAAGGCTCTTTACTCACACTCTCCCACTGTACTCAGGTGTAAAATGAGTACCTGACCGTTAACAGTGTTGTCTGTTGAAAAAAAATTGTAATATCGCCTAACAGGCATCATGTCTCATTCTACATGTTAAGTGTTGCTATTGGATAGGGATCCCTTAGAAAGCGCTTTGAGCATGTTTAGTGGATATTGCACTAAATAAAAGCACAAGTCTCTTTTCTTTGTTTGTTTGGTTTTTTAAAATTATATTTGCTATATACGAGTAAGTTCTAAAATGAGATACAAAACTATCTAATATTACTTGCTGGCAATATAAACTTAATTCTCTATCACTGACAATGAGTTAAAAAAAAAAAACCCAGATGCCTAAGTGTTGAAAATACAATCAAGACTCGATGAACCTTTAATTGTGGCTTTACAGTTCTCTCATGATCTTGATTTTTGAGAAATGTGCGGAGGATAAGAAGAACAACAAAAAGACACCAAAAATGATATGATATCACAGCATCAAAACAGTATTATGTATTTTCATGGTAGAAATTTTTGTTCTGATCCTTAAATTGTAGGAGGTTCGTGAATACTACCCCAATCTTTTTTTTTAATCATAAAAAGCATGAGCATAAGTTCTCTTGAGACCTAATGTTATGGTCAAGACAAATAAGTTCTTATCAAAAACATTAAAATGACCATGATTAAGGTGGATCCAAACAGCAAAGGGAAATAACGAAACATAAACAGTTCATACCTTGAAATCGAGTCTCACACAGTTCAATCAGTTCCTCTAGTGCTTTGTGTTTGTCATATCCAACATGAATTGAACCATCTATGTGGCTAATAACGTATTCTTCATTTTCTCGACAATCCTATTCAAAAGTAAGCAAATAATTGGTGAGCATAAAAAGGGCCACAGAGCCTGTGCAGCTTGTCTTCTGACATGCAGATCTCTAGTTAGTTTCACTCTTTTCAGCACAAAGTTGAGTCCTTGAAAAAGCTCTTTACTCACATTCTTTAACCTTAGATGTAAATGAATACCAAACTCTCTATGTCAAAAAAAAACCAACAAAATT
>NC_088362.1:8052767-8117767 GCF_034508935.2 Berghia stephanieae
ACCAGATAACATGGGAGGTGGGAGATAGCCCAGAACTGTCTGGGGTGGACACCAGTGGCACATGAACAAGGGACGGTGAGATGTGGACAATGGGAAGTGAACCGAAGGCTAAGGAAGATGACACCCAGTGGAGAATTACTCTGTAATACCTTGGGTAGACAAAAGTGGCGATCGAATCTGTGACTATGGGAGGCCGACACTAGAGGTGATTGAACCTGGGACTAGGGGAGGTGGACACAACTGGATAGTAAAGATCTGCTGAAAAGGTGTGTATGAAAGGTGCCAGGCAAAGTAAGAAAGAAAAACCAGTCAACCCCAGTCGAGGTTGATGTCAGTGGGGAATTAACCAGGGGCTTTGAGAGGGTGACACAATTAGGATGGGGGAGGGGGGGGGGCGTTGAATTCGGGACTATGGAAGGTGGAAACCAATGAATGGAGAGTGAACCTAAGGTTAAAGAAAAAGACACCTAGTGGAGAGTGAACATGAGACTATCTGAGGTTGACACCAGTGGGGAGTGAACCTGGTACTATTGGAAGTTAACACCAGTAGGGAACGAACCCATGACACCAAGATGTGGATACCATGAGTGGGTAATGAACATGGGATTGTGGAAGGTGGACAACAATCTGTAATGAACACAAGACTATAGGAAGAGATACAAGTGGCGATGAACCAGGGACTGTGAGATGTGGACAATACTGGGAAGTGTACCGAAGGCTGGGGAAGAAGACACACTGTGGAGAGTTACTCCGTAATTCCTCGGGTGGACAAAAATGGGGACTGAAACTGGGACTGTGGGAGGTCGACATCAGAGGTGATTGAACCTGGGACTAGGGGAGGTGGACACAACTGGATAGTAAACCTGGGACCGGACACCAATGAGGAGTGAACCTGGAACAATATGTATATATTCTGTAATCTTGCCAATCCAACTTCCATTGTCCCGGGGTCCTTCCCCACTGGTGTCTCTTCCACGTAGTCTAGGGATTACTGTTCACTGGTGTCCTTATCTCATCTGTCTCGGGGTTTATACACTATTGGTGTCCATCTTTTATAGTCCCGGTTTCGCTCCCCACCAGTGTCCACCTATTTGTGGGTATGTGTTATGCGAGATTGAGAGTGAAAGATGAAGGAAGGGGGGGGGGGGGGGGGGGAGGGGGGGGGGTATAGAAGACGTAGAGATAAATAGAAACAGGAAATAGTGGGGGCAGGGGTGGGCAGAGAGGCGGCTTATAGGCATGACGTAACTATAGTACTCTAGTCGGCCATGGTTATAGGTAATTGTATTTTAGCTTTGTTTCTACAGAAGGTTGATTGACTGAGGCGGGAATCAAACTATATATAAAGTATCATTTAATGAGTGATCCTTGTTTGTAAAACAGTTACCATGCTTTACAGACTAACAAAAAATATAATATGGTTCAATTCCTGACTCGAGCAGCCAACGTTTCTTGAGACTTATTATTCTGTATTTATTCTTAGTTATCTTTCTGATACTCACTCAAATTCCTCAATGTCGTGGCACAACTGTTGTTGTTATGCTTGCAAGTTTTGCAACCTTTCTGGCTGGTTATGGATTGAAGTCTCTTCCACTTCTGATGGCGTATCTCTTGAAAATACAATTGCAAAGTCTATGTAATGATTTTTTCGTGACTGAAATATCAATAGAAAATAATCCAGGAAAAGTGGCAAAATGGTCCGGCATTGTCCAGAATTTGAGTCTTTGAACAAGTTAATGGCTAGCAGAACAAGGTGAAGAAGGTTAATTTAAAGAAGGTGATAATTTCCCCCGATTTATGACCCCGAAAAAATCTGTCATATCACTAGGTAAGGACGAGGTTCCGCGAAGCTCTGGATGCTTAAAAGCAATATATCCAGCATATACACTGCAATTTCCTCATCACTGCTTAATCTGCCCTCCACACCAGAAATAACCATATCACCTATAACATTTTGCTCTGCTGGAGTAATTGATTTCTTGCGTTCATGACACGAATGAGCAGACAGTTGTTTATCTAAACAATCTGACTCTGTGTTCTTTAGCATTGATCTAACACGGTCAATGTTGTGTGTTGCAAAAATATCTTGCACAGAAATGTGGTAGGTGCTTCCAGTGGCCAGTCTGAAATATCCAAAATGCCTTTCAATGTCATCTTGAGTGAATACTTCAAGGCATACTTTTTCGAATCTGAAAGCTTCACTTGTATGGAGAAGGGAATGTGTAAGGCAAAGAAGACTTTCACGTGTCATTTTGATTACACCTGATGTGTCTTTTGTTAACTGTTAACATCTCATTGCAGATTTTGGACACATAAAATTAGCAATTTGTATCCAATCGCTAAGAATTTTGAGCCTCTTTGACCTGATTCCGTGTTATCGAGGGCAACTCTGTCAGGGTCATTCAGCCGTTTTGTCGTGAATGCGGACTTGACATTCAGCACCTTACAAAGACGAACGAAAAGACGAATGGCTTTTGCTGTCGATTTCATTGAATCTGTAGAGATTGACGAACTCATCAATGCAGATACTGTCTGTTCACAAAAAAAAAAAAAAAAAAAACCCATTCAGCTCAAGATGCACTTTCTGTTTCTCTAGATGTGTCATTGATACAGATGCCCTTGTCAATTTCGAGAGACAGAGAAGAGTCATGTGTCCTTCTTCGTGTCTATGCAACTCTTCCACATCCGACCATTTTGCAACGACTTCCTCATTTGAATCTGGATCCAGGAATACGAGCGTCTTGATCTTCTCCTGAATGAAGTTATTCCGAATGTTCTTTATGATGTGAACGGGGTCATAAATGAGAAAGATGGGTTTGCTGGGGTCAGCATTTGCATTTTGTTTAAAAAATGGAACTGAATGCGTTTTCCGGGACGATATTTATGAATTTGATTTATATATTAGACGAAATTCTTCTTCCCCCCCCCCCCCCCCCAGCCCCACCAAAAAAACCCCAAAACAATCCAAAAAAACAACCCCCCCCAAAAAAAAAACAAACAAACCAAAAAAACAAAAAACAAACAAACAAACAACAAAAAACAGAACAAAGAAAAAAACCCCACAAAGAACAACTGTCTAATAAGTGTCACAAAGATCGCTTGACCAAACTGCTATGTTATAAGGTTATGTAATTATTCATAATCCTTATTCATACAGCACATGCCACGACGTGCTCACAGCTGTCTCTCAAATTGAGGACTGACTTTAATGTTTCGTGTTGAAGGAGATATGTAGGATTTGAATTGTGGATGAGCCAACTGAACCCAGACTTCTATAACCTCTCAGGTTTGACTTTTGACAAATCTCGCCCCCTCTCCTTCTCCTCCACCGCCAACCGTCAGCTGATCACTTTGCGGCGTGCGGAAACCCAACAACCCAATTATTTGCTCTTTTTATAGCGACCAATGAAATAGTTATGAATATGTGTAGCCAGGTAGCCAGAATAGTTTCTAAATATAATCGGAAGGAATCCCGTAAAACTGTTGAAGGTTTTGAGGTCAAAATCGTACTCTTGTTGAATTGGGTATCGGAACAACACTATTACGCTTTAATTGCAGCCAACATCAATTTTATATATTTTCAATCTTTATGATGTTATGATGTAGTAAAATTTTGAATTAAACGAAATATGATTCATAGTTGTAAGTTAACATCTGATATTTTGCTACACTTGATAGATTGATTGAACATCAATTATCGATTATCCAATTTCCAATGAAAAAAAGTACCACTAAGAACTAGAACATAGCTCATTGTCAATTTTCAATTGCAGCAGACTGCAGGGTTGCCAGTTTGGCATTTTAAATGCCAGATTCCAAAAATCTGGCATTTTTAAAAACCGTTTGGCATTAGAAAAATCATTTGGCATTTGGCATTTTCATTTGGCATTTTCTTTTCTTGTATATTATACTTCAAATGACACCTTTCCTTAATTATTTCTAAACGCGTCATGTTAATGTATTTCTTTTTCATTCTTAAAATCCAACCGTGGTGTAGTGGTTTAGCACTCCACTTAGTAGTCAGTAGGTAAAAAAATTACCCCAACAGGAAATTTAGTATAATTCAAAAAAAAAAAAAAAGAAAACACGCAAGCCACCAGGATAGGATAGTAAATTGTCTATCAAAAGTGAGTAGTTTTCTTAGTGGGGGTGGGAGTCAACAGACTTTGGCATTTTTTTGAGTGTTTTGGCATTTTTTGAGTCTTCCCCTGGCATTTTGTTGAAAAATAATCTGGCAACCCTGGCAGACTGTTTGTGTTGTGAATGACCTTTCTCATGAGACGGACGAACCTTGTCACTTAGAATTTAGATCTTTTTGACTTGGTTTTTAAAAATCTTTCTGATGAGGAAAAAGAGTGCATTTTAATCGTATAAGTTTATAATGCTTATTTAGTTCTAAAGTGCATGCTTTTTGGCCTCCGTACCGAAGCGCCTGTGACTTAACGCCCGTTTTCACTCCATCCCAAAGTCAAAGCCAAAGTCTTCGACTGTGACTTCACACGTGTTGACCTACAACTGTTTTCATAATGGCTGGACTAAGTGAGCCAAAAGAAAAACAAGAAAATGAGCATAAAGTGAACGGTGCTACTGACTGTAATACCCATAAAAGTAACGGCAGTGATGCTTACAGCAACGGTACGTTACAAGTGCATGACTAGAAGTAAGACTAAGACAGTTTTTCATTTTCAGGCGGTGACGTAACTGAGACTAGACGAATCATTGTCATTCAGAATTCAGAAACATCTCTTAGGTTTTGTTTTGTTAGCTTTTGCTTTAGCTCAAGGCAAGATTAGGAGTTGGAGGATTATGACTAGGGCTCACGACCTACACCCGTCAACCTAAATCACAGTTTAGTTCCACTCTGCTGATTTGTATACAGTATCATTATCATCGTAGTGTTTTTCATGCACCTCCGTTGACGGTGTATCTTAACGGACCGTTTTTATACACCTCCGTCACGCATGTGCATCCCACTCAATTTCATCAGCGATATTGTGTTTCTGTATTTGGACACAGCGAAAGTTATATTGAGACATCTGTAGGATGTTTTTGTTAATTGTTAAAATAATAATAATTTAAAAAATCGAAATATAAAACCAGAAAATAGAAGTTGCATTGAAGGAAAAATAATGTTTTAGAAAGGCCTTATTAAATCTGATGAACAGTCAGGTGGCTCCGTAGCCTAGTGGACAAACTGTCAGACTCTAACCCTGAAAGTACTGGGTTCGATTCCTATTGTAGACATTTTTAAAAAAAACTTTATTGAGAAAGACATAATTTTTTTTTTTTCTTTTTTTTTTGTTGTTGTTTGTTTTTTGTTTTTTTCAAAAACTTTTTATCATGTTTTTAAAAAACTTCGATTTTAATTTTCTAAAATTATTTATTTATTGGAAAAGGCTATTCGGACCCGAGTCTGAATTGCTTCCCATGGCAATTTGGACCCGAGTCTAAACTGAATAGAACTCCGTGGCTAACCAGGGTTGAGTCTGAATAACTCCATGGCTCTTCGATTCGGAATACTGCAATGCAATGCGCCCGAATGACGAACTTATCATTAGTATCATAAGTGAAACTCTCAGTCACTATTCCGTTTGCAGCTATAGAAACCGTATTGGCCTTCCTAAACACACACACACACACTCATGAGTATCTCAAATTCAATAAAAACAGAATAATCACACCCCCCCCCCCCCCCCCAACAATCATTTCCACAACCCAAGAGCCGGCGGCTTTTTCTCTTTGATCTCGTATTACCATGTTCTCCCCTGCCTGCGTCCAGCGCCTCGGTCGTTTGTGGGTTACCCCCCCCACACTAATCCCATTACCAGTTGATCATTTTCTCTCCGTATTCAACCAGTGCTTATTTTATTAATAGGCACCTAGTCCAGTATTATCTAATAATATTAGTATTAGACAGTACTCTGCCCCTACCCAGTGGCGGGGCTCTATTGCTTGTCTTGCTGCCAAGAGTCGCCTCTATTTTTATATTTAGAAATAAAACAGCATATTTTTTTAATTAAAAAAAGAATTAAGATACTGCCTTTTGTCAAAGCCCGACCTATCCTGCCTTTTAAATAAAACGCTCAATGCCCAAAGTCATATTATTCTCCTTTCTCTGCACTTTTTCGCGGCCGCAAATGGCAAAATATATAATGTAGAGATATGTCATTCATGTATCTTTTGCAACACGCTCATGGCAAATCAAATAAATCTTCCAATCATTACACAAAGACACTCTTTTTTCTATGCGAGGGCAAATTGATTGTTAACATTTACAATTGCGACTACAATTGTAATCTCCCAAAGACCACGAATATTTAGATCTAGAGGTATGTTTTGTTTTTTAAGGAGCTTGCAACACATTTAGGTCATATCAGCGCCAGTAAAAATGGAGAAATTGGATAGCAAAAAGTTCTAGAATTACTTTTTAAAGTACTTTTAGAGTACTTTTTAAAGTACTCAAGAGAAAGTAAGACAAAGGGGAATAATAGATCACCGCTTTTACCGCTTTTGAAGGTAGTCATCTTCGGGAGTTCTAAAACGTGACTTGCTCGCTCACTCGCCCTCCTACCGACTGACAACTGAGAACGAGCAGCTTCCCCCGACACTTCCTGTGATTGCGCAGGTGCATTATGGCAGGAGTCCGAATTGCCACGGGAAGCAATTCAGACTCGGGTCCGAATTGCCACTTCGTTATTTATTTGAGATCAGTATTTGTGTGCCATGTTTCTTTTTACTTTAGATTTTTTATTGTTATTATTCTTTAATTTATTATCATTGTATAAACGTACATGGGTAATTACTAAGCAGCGTGCTAAACTACAATCTAAAACTATCCTCATGGACGTATGCAGCAACATTTTCATTAATTTACCATCACCGCCAACGGAGGTGTGTAAAAACGCCACCATACAGTATACTTCCACATTTACATGGGGAATGTCCGTAGGCTGTATAGATGGATTAGACGTCTAGCTAGACTCTAGTTTATGGATGTATATATTTATTATGATTATTCAAGAAGTGCATATATGCTATTTGTCATGTAGATCAAACGACACTGACTGTGGATGGTAAATAACGAATTAAGATTTTTACCGGATAAATTTCTATTTGGTATCTGCCTGCTGTTTGCCCCCTTTTGACAACGGACACATTATTTGACAACTTAAATTGTGTCGTAAGAAATATGCTCATTTTCAAGCGAAGACTTTTTCTTAATTTTGAATAATTTGAAATCTATAGAAACTACACCTTTAACATTTATGCTCCAGTTTATATTCCTTAAAAGTTTGGTCTTAAATTAACATGACTATTATTAGATTGGAATGAAGTGAACAAATTTAAAGATCAAAGTTATAATTATAAAGTTGACAAATAAATGAACATGACATTTCAGATAATAAATACATTCATATATTTCACAATCTCGATTGTGATATTTTAATTATGAAACAGATATGCCTATACTATAAAAAAAGTCTTATATTAGTTTGGGTTAAAAGTGTCTGACCATTAAAAAAAAAAGGGGGGGGGGAGAAGTGATACAAATATGTTCTGTTCCAGCAATCTAAGATGATTTATTTCAAATGTGGGAACATATTTATTGTTGTATTTCAATGTTAGTTGTTGTTTGGCTATTATTGAGTTGTTGTGAATTGTTTTCATGTTGGGTAACCTGTTGGGTGCCACTGTGAATTCTATTCACTGTTGTGTGTTATTTCTTCCTGTGAGTTTGTGACGTCACTATGGGTATAAAAACGATCTTCCTTCCTTTTTGAAAGCTCTTCTTACTCCGATATTGATAATGGATTGTTGATTGAAAATAGTCAAGTGTTGACTCTGTATTTATTATGTTTTTATTACGGAACGAACATACCCGGACTATTCTCGTGACGCCTTGATTCATGGCATTTTTTAACCACCCATATATGTCCTTTACATATATGGAGAACGCCCATTTCGGTGGAGACTTTTTCTTTATTATTTCCTATAATTTCCCTATCGTGAACTAGATGGAGAAATCCGTTCACGACACAAATTTCTATACAATTGTTTCATTTTTAATTCATTTTCACTTCAATTAAAATTTTACTGGTTTGATCACACCTATTATCCCTATGCCATCAATGAATGAGGTATTTAAAAAAATAATTTAGTTTGGGGTTAAGCATAATTTCAAATTGTAATTTAATGCAATGGAGAAGAGGAACGGATAAAATTGAAGTTATTGGATTCAGCCATTGCATTATCAATTACTAAGTTATAGCAGAGCTTTACTATTTGACCAGCAAAGCACATGGTGGTCTTCATGATTTGTCATGCTTGAATGCACAGATTAAGGTTTTAATTCACCGTGGCCCTTTATTCTCTAATTCTATATTTGTATATTGGCCAACTAGCCCTCTCCTTCAAAGTGTATCCATAAGGGTGTTCACTGATTCAAGACTGGCTCATACTACACAATAACTTCAGTTTCGATTGATGCTTGTAGAATTCTTCAGGTTCAAGCTATGGTGTTAAGTGTTGGTTTCAGTTTTATGGAATCAGTTAAATATTGCAGTTGCATTTTTTTTTTTTTTCAATTAGTGGCTGGTTAGCCTTATGGCACTTATGGTATGTAGTTATGTTGAAGGACTGACTTAATTTCAGGGCCTTGTAAAAACATAGGCTACATGTACTCTATTTTCACTGTGTTGACTAAGTGATAATTGACACACATCGTAATATTCAAATCTTTATCTTCAACTAAAAGGGTCTGCTATTTTTCATCTACTAGCTACTATTACTACTACCACTACTACTACTAATAATAATAAGTAGTTATTTTTATAGTGCTCAACTTCCACATAAGTGCTCAGTGGCGCTTTACAATATTAATTGTCATTCAAACATTCATTCTTTGACAATTTTGAGAATACATATGAAGAAACAAACACATACCCAGGCTAATAGTACTAAATGGTAATTCAAACTGTTTCAAATCATACATCTCAGCCTTCAATATTAAAAGTTCATTACTTGGGCCTGAAATACCAGGTAGAAATGAGTTTTTAGTATTTTCATGGGTGAAACTTTTCCCTTTTATATTTTATATATTGAATTTATTTCTCACATATGTAGGCCCTGGTTGAGTTTGCTGTACGTACGTCTTGAATTTAATACAGTTTTCACATTCTTTTAAATTAATACATAAATGTTCGCTCAATAGACAAAAAAGTCAACTTTTAGGGCAATTGCTTTAACTGACTTGCACTTCTGTACCTGTGTCTGTAAATACAAGTTATGTCACTTCATATACATATCATAATCCTTGCTCTGACTCTCTGTCCACTCTCAGCATATTACTCGCTCATTTTAAATTTGCAAATTAATTTTAGAATATATATGCATTGAATCTGTTGATGCAGACTTATCATTATCAATGCAGATAATCTCAAACTGTTAGACCTTCTCTGAATCTGAATGTTACTCAAAGTTGACTCAATTCTGAGTATTTGTATTCGAGGGCGGAGAGAGTTGTTGAATGTAATGGCCATAGTTGGTGTTTAGGCTGAAGAATTTTGATAATCTTCGCTTGAAGGTGTCTAAATCTGTTGTGTTCACAAATGAATCAGGAAGACCGTTCCACTCTTTGATAGTGCGGAATATTTGTAGATTGGTGTTTTAGTGTTTTGAGTGGGTTTTTCTTTGAATGCGTGAATTTCGTAGTATGTCTACTTGTTCTGGTGAGATGGCTGTCATTTTGTTTGTATTTTGAACCTTCATATGAATTATCAAAAGTGCATTTAATTTGAAATGGTTCATGACATGAATTTATCAATTTTTATGACCTTTTTAATATATAGCCAGCTTAAAATAAAATAATTCAGGAGCATATTAAAATGTTCTGAAAAATATATTTTTTAAAGCAGGTTGCTCCAACCTTATATTACTATGTGCCGATATTTGCTCACTGTTAGCCATTTATGACATTATTGTACTGAAAGAGGATTTAGGGGATTAGTTTTGTTCTGTGACATCTTGACTTGACAGCCTCCTGTGGAGTTATTATGGAGTTTTATTTGATGAAACACATGGGTCCTCGATCAGTTTAATTTTGTTCTTTTAGGAGTAGAAGTTTGGTGCTTGTTTTTTTATTTTTTATTATTATTATTATTATTATTATTATTATTATTATTATTATTATTATTATTATTTATTATTTTTAAATTATTATTATTGTTATGATGATGATTATTATTATTATTACTTATATTTTTAAAAACAACATCGGTACCAATCAGTGTGTTATCGACGTGTACTTATATGATTATATGTACACCCCACCCTGATTGTTATCATTATCATCAATGTATTCGTTTACTGCATATTTGTCTTTTTTTGTTTTGTTTTGTTTATTTATTTATTTTTTTATTGTTGTTGCTTTTCAAAAACTTTTTTATCATGTTTTTAAAAACTTCGATTTTAATTTTCTAAAATTATTTATTGATGTATATTTTGGTCATCAGTATGTGTGCCATGTTTCTTTTTACCTTTGATTTTTTAATTATTATTATTATTTAATTATTATCATAGTATAAAGGTACATCAGTAATCCCTTAACAGAGTGCTAGAGTACAATCTAAAACTATCTAAACTCATGGATGTAGATGGGTCTATTCCTAGAAAATAAGATGAAAAACCACCTTTTTTCTGTGGATCTAGTTCTACGACGTGCGTTTACACGCCCAATGGTGGTACATAAAAACGGTGTGTTAATTTATTTTATTGATATTTATTGTCACATTTTACAAAGGCGTATTAAATTTCCTGTCCCATAATTGTTTTTGTTTATTCACCTTAACTACTCTATTCACACATATCTCAATCGTCCTTAGTGTTTTATTCGTGTTTTGTTGATAAATGGAAACCCGAAACATCCACAGTATCTGTGTTTGTCTAATAAATTGAAGCTAACAATTTGAAACTTACCATTATTTTTTACTTCGAGTTTCAAGCAGCAACATTTTCATTAATTAACCAGCACCGCAAACGGAAGTGCATAAAAACAGTGTGTTGCATCGCCAATGGAGGTGCATAGAAATGGTGCGTTTTTGTATAGAGCTAGGTGCATAAAAGCGGCACCTTCAGAAAATTATCAATGCCGTGATTGGTATATTTTACTGCTTATTGTTTAACAGCTGGTCGCAAAAGGAATTTTTATTTTCTATTTTTTAAACTCAATTCTGAAGTTGGAATACAACTGTGTGTTGAATTTTTGATTAACTCAATTTGCAATCCAAGATAAAGTTTGCAGGATTTAACGGTTTAGTAAAGCAATGGAAAGTTAAGATGTTTTTCTTTTCTTTATCATATATATATATATATTTTTTTTTTTTTTTCTTTGGTGACACAGGGATGTTTTACTTTTCCCATTTTTTTCTTCTTGTTTTCCATTTCAAAAATGATTTGATTAACAATGATAATAACACTTACAAAATTGAATAATGTTGACATTTGCTTGGAGTTGGAGCATATATTTTAAAAATTTTCTTTGCTCTCTGAATTTGAATTAAATTAAGGTGCGATGAAAATGTTGTTTGTTTTTTTTTTTTAGGTGATGACAAGAAAGTATTAGTCCTTAATGGAGAGGTTGCAGAGGATAAGAAGATAGACAATGAAAACAAGAAAACTGAAGAAATGGAGGACAAGGACAAAGAAATTCTTTTGATTCAAGATACAGGATTCAACATTGTTATCTCTGCACCAGGACTTGAGAAATTTGAACTGCCGGTATGTGGATTTATTTACTACTATTATGTTGATGCATTTTACAACAAATTTATTTTTTCCCTATTGAATTCAAACAAAGATTCTAGGTTTAATCAGAATGAAAATAAAGTAAATTACATATAAAATATAATCATTTGTAAAAGATTTGATAATTAATATGTTTTATTTTAGAAAGAGGTTAATTTTTTTTTTTGATTGCTAAAAAATTTCAGGTAAGTTCGATGGAGCTGGTGCAAGAAATTCACCAAGTTTTGATGGACAGAGAGGATACGTGTCATCGTACTTGTTTTTCCCTCCAACTTGGAGGCACCATCATGGATAATTTTTCAGAGTTGAAGTCGATAGACGGACTCAAAGAGGGTTCAGTCATCAAAGTAGTTGAAGGTATGTAATAAAATATAATTAATTTCAACATTTTATCATAAGCACACCTTCCATGAGGAAGTTCTAGCTTTAAGTATGCTTAGAATGGAAAACATTTTTCACTTTTGTTAATAAATGCTATTGCAACCATGTTCTTACTCTTGTTGTTGCTCGCGTGTGATGGAAAATTGTGGCACAATCTGCAATACTCCCCCTCCCCGATATGATATTATAAGACCTTCATGAGATATGTCCACTCTAATTCTTTGAAATTGTATGAAATAGGTGAATTTAAATTTAAAAAATGAAAATTTACTCTCTTTCTCTCTCTCTCTCTCTCTCTCTCTCTCTCTCTCTCTCTCTCTCTCTCTCTCTCTCTCTCTCTTTCTCTCTCTCTCTTTCTCTCTTTCTCTCTCTCTTCTCTTCTCTCTCTCTCTCTCTTCTCTCTCTCTCTCTCTCTCTCTCTCTCTCTCTCTTCTCTCTCTCTCTTCTCTCTCTCTCTCTCTCTCTCTCTCTCTCTCTCCTCTTATATATATTATATATATATATATATATATAATCTTTTTTTAAATTTTTCGTTATTCAATGTTACTTACTTACTTACTTAGGCCGCCCCTTGGGGCGCCCAACATGAGCCACAAGTCTTCGCCATTCTGTCCTGTCCTCCATAAGCGTACGCGGCTCCCGGGTGTTGTCCATTCCTGTGTCATCTAGCAGACAGTCAATGTAGGTTTTATTCTGCCTGCCTGTTAAATTGTTAAAAATCTGTATTTAGTGATATATAGTGGAAATAGGGGTGGTTCCGATAGATCAGTTGGTAGAGCATTCACTTCACATCAAAGGGACCAAGTCAAGGTCGATCCTGGGTGCAGTCAAAATTTTTTTTTCTGACACCCCCTGTCCATCCAGCAGTGATTGGGTAGCTGGGTCTGTTAGATCCCCAGACAATACTTTGCAATAGAGTAGGATCCTATCCAAAGGGTAGCGAGTCTATATGCCTATAGAAACCGGGATAGACTCCGTCTCCATGGGTCCAATGGCTCTGAAGGACTACTTTAAAAAAAATAATTTTTTATTGGAAATAGACTTAGCATTTCAAATAAGATCATCAATTACACACGTAACTGGATTTTACTGTGCTTATTGTTGAAGCAACTTTTTAAGATAAGTTTCCAGAATTATTTTGTGTTGTTTCTTTAGATATTTTTCAGTGCTGATGGTTTTCCTCGGATCCGCGGAAATCCGCGATTTTTGTTTCAGATGAGGAATTTCCTCCCTTAAAAAACTCATTTTCCTCAATCAAATTTTTTGAGAGATTTGATATGTGGTGGAACAAACTGGTGCAGTTTCTCTCTCTCTCCCCCCCCCCCTCCCCCCCCCCCCCCCCTTATCCAGAAGATAGCTAGAGTAGTTTATCATCTCAATGACTCTTAAAGTGGGGGTTAGTGAAGTAAACATGTGGCTTAAAGAAAACCATTCATAATTTTCCTCCTTTTTCCCTTTTTGTCACCATCAGCACTGATTTTTATAGAACATTTTTGTAAAGATTCAGGTGTACTTCGAGTTTGATATAATGACACTTAAGATAATAAAAAAAATTAATAATGCATTGAAAACAATGACACATAGATAACAAAAACATTTGAAAATGCATTGTTTCAATGGGAATTTTAATTTCAAGATCTATTGTCGCATTTTTCGTATTTAATCATATGTTTTAAAATTAATACAATTTATTTTGAAAATGCTAATGCTACGATTCAGTAGTTGGGTCTTTAGTTAACCCATCAAATTTAATGCAGTGTTTCTTTTTAAAATTTATTTTCAGAACCATACACAGTTCGTGAATCACGCATTCATGTTCGCCATGTAAGAGACCTCATGAATTCTGTGGATCATGCTGATGCATATAATGGTGTAGACTGCTCTTCATTGTCCTTTTTGAATACCATAACGCTTGGAGACATTCTTGGTAAGATGATGTCATTTATTATTGTTGAAAATATGATTAATCTGATAGATTTTAGACGTTAACTTCTACGTCATGGCACAAGACCGAAGGGCTAGAGCCCAGGTGGTCGCTGGTTCGGTTAAGTAAGTAAGATAGATGAGATGGCAGTATAATATATTTTTTTTTTTTTGGTATCCTACACACTACTGATTAAAATGATCCCTGATATTGTCAAGGGCATGCTTGTCCATATGCGCTGCCTGAAGATAAGAGTTGCTTTCCTTGTCCTCTGGTTGAATGTCTTTGATTACAGTTGAATTAGTATAAAGCAGTCATTCGTTAGGACCTGACAAAAGTTGTTGCCTTATACTTGTAAGATATTTATTAGGAGTAATTATGTACTTATTATATATAGTCTGTCACCCAGCGCATTGTGCAAGAATCTATATAAATGTTTTTCATTTTATTTAAGATAATCATTTGTCAGGATTGACAACATCATTTAGCAAAACAATCTCGTGTACAGATGCATTATATAGTATTACCCGTGTATTTTACTGGTTTTTCCTTAAATTGCCTATTGGCACGATTGCCTTCGAGTCTAGTTGTGAAGCATACAGTCATTTTCTATTGAGGATAGGTATGAAAATTGTGTTAGATTGTGAAAAATGTGGTCAGTTGACCATATGTCTCTGGCTTATACATGGCCATATCATAGAAAAGATCAATAAGATGATGGAATAAGATGTGATTTATCTAGAAACATTGTAGTTGACCATTCTCCTCAGGCCAATGGACATAACTGTCTGGCAGAAGGGCTTACAGGACATTTTGATTCTTTAATGTAAGATAGATTGTCATCTTATTCAGTAATCAAGTGGAGAGGAAAATGACAGTTGGACATGAAGGCTGGTTGTCATACACAGGTGGCTGTGAGCATAAGTTTCACTCTTTTTGGTTATTTGGTAATTAAGTCTCATGAATACATTGCTATGATTATTTCTATTTGTGGCATATTCAAAAGCATACTCTCAGCTAATTTCTTTTTCTTTCTCTCTCTCTCTCTCTCTCTCTCTCTCTCTCTCTCTTTCTCTCTCTCTCTCTCTCTCTCTCTCTCTCCCCCCCTCTCTCTCTCCCCTCCTCTCTCTCTCTCCCTCCTCTCTCTCTCTCTCCCTCTCTCTCTCTCTCTCTCCCTCTCTCTCTCTCTCTCTCTCTCTCTCTCTCTCTCTCTCTCTCTCTCTCTCTCTCTCTTCTTTAAAAAAAAAAAATCCATTTTAATACATCGTGATTTTTATTCTCAGACAAAAAACGAAATAAATTGGAGTCCACAGACTGCACTCCACCAGAAGCCATACTTCCCAATTCAAACAATAAACCGCTTTTGCCCCTTCACCCAGGAATTAAGAATGCAAAGGTAATTTCACTTGACTGTTGATGCTGGACATGAATGTTGTTTTTAATTAAATTAATTATCTTATATTATTTTGATTTCTAGTTATGAGCCCTGAATGCTGTGATCAGAGGCATAATACTTTTTCAATTTTTTTGGAAAACACTTTTAACTTAATCTTGAACTAGTAATAGTTTGATCATAAAATTGAGTTACATTTTATTTATTTATTTAATTATTGTCAGAGTGCTCGTTGCTTGAAAGTCCTCACTTACAGTGGCTGGAACCCACCACCAGGAAACAGGCGTATGCATGGTAAGTTGTCCTGAAATCTTTCATCAATAGAATGAATGAAGTGACTTCACTTAACTCTTTGTTTTTAGACCGCCGGCTGGATGATTAGTTCTCACTAGATTACCTCTGTCAGACTTTTGACTTTGAAGATTACACATAGTAGTTTTGGCACATTTAATCTGGCTGGCTGAAATTGTATTTTACTATAATTCATATTATTTATATCATTTTTGCTTTTTCCAATGTATTGGCAGGCTCAGTTGAACTGGTAATTGCTTTGATTTAGGGGCTTGAAATTCAACCTCAATTTATCCCCAAACCCCCCCACTTTCGATGATCTATTTTGGTTTGCTTTTGAATATTTTTCAGACATATTACATATGTCTTTCATTTTTAAAATCATTTTATTTCTTTCAGGAGACCTGTTGTATCTGTATGTTGTAACTTTGGAAGATAAACGTTACCACATTACTGGCTGTACGAGAGGATTCTATCTGAACCAGTAAGGTTTTTATTTGATTATGATTTACAGCTAGTGTCCAGCAAATTTATCTGCAATTTAATTTTGCCTTCTTTGTTGTTCAATTGAGACATTGTATTAGAGATCATGTCACCTTAATTCACATCTGAACCTGCATGTTGCTGGATCGGTTATGCTTAACAAATGTGCTATTATTATTATTATTATTATTATTATTATTATTATTATTATTATTTTTTTGTTCAATTGAAATGTATTAGGATTCATTCATTATATTAATAACTATTATATATGCTTAAAAATTGCTTATTATTATTATTATTATTATTATTATTATATATATTATTATTATTATTATTATTATTATTATTATTATTATTATTATTATTATTATTATTATGAGTAATTTTTATCAGGATATATGTGTTGGGACTTGTTATTTGGAATCTGGCTTAAAACTTGGTGCAAAAATATAGTTTTTATTCCAAAACCTAACCTTTTTATTTCAAATCACCCTTTACAATATACCTTTTATTATGTCCACTACTCATTTTATAGCAGAACAATTGGACTTCAGCAGGAAGACCTGCAGATGTCCATTGACCATGCACTCACTTCCTAGTGATTGCTGATGTGTGTGTAAATAATGGTTCATTTGCAGACTATGAAAGTATTTCTGACTTTATACCTCCCTCCCTCAACCCCCCCCCCCCCCCCCACCGTCACACACACACACACACCTTTCACTCATTCTTCATTCTTTGTCTCCTCCAGGACAACTGAGGATGAGTTCAATCCAAAGCCAACGCAACCAAGTTATTTGTCTCACTCCTTGATTGATCTACTGAACCAGGTGTGTAAGTCACTTGGGGCCAAATATCAAATTTTAGCTATCCCAAAAAGATATATCCTGTAAAGCCATTTCCAAACAATCATGTAGAATAAGTTAAGGATTTGAATGTGTATCTGAAGAATTTTTTTTAAAAGGATGTAATATGTGTTAATTTCAAAACATGATTAATGTTATGTTATTATGTAAAGGATCCCTAATTTGTCACTTTAATTGTTATCATTAGAAGTTCGATTTTAACACATTTTGAATGTACATCTAAAATTAAAATATTTATCTGCTGATTGTAATGGTGCACCGTGACTCAGTGGTACGGTCTTTGCATCGTTTCCGAAAGGTACCAAGTTTGGTCACCTCATCTACCTCAATTTGCGGCACTGCACTACGGTTGATGCCTGGGTTATTCCAGTCTTCCCTTGGAATAGACCCTAGAGACAAATTTCCCTGTGGGATGAATAAAGAAAATTTTATTTTTTATTTATTTTATTTGTTAATGCTTTTTCAGTTTTCCATTAAAAAAAGAAAAATAATTTCTGCACTTGTTGATTTTTAATGCATTCTGTTTTTCTGAGATCTAGTGAAATGCAAAAATAACTTTTCCTACTGTGGTATACTCATAGATTAATGAAGCTTCTCACAAGCTTTTGCAAGTGTCAGAATTAGTATTGAAAAAGCAGGTGTTGTTTCATCTTTCAAACAATTGAAATTTTAAACAGATTTAGTTATGGCTCCATTACTCCATTATCAGCCATTTGTTTGATTCTTAATACTGCAAAGAGAATTAGACGCAATGCAAAAGTAATGAAGTGACTATTGTAAATTTGTATATCAATAAAGTGTGAGCAGGTGGTTTCAAGCACTCACAATCTTATGGATGAATAATATTAAGAACCTTATGTAATACCTCCTTCCTTCGATATGTTGTTACAAAGATGTGATAATAAATTTTATTGGATTTATTTTCTATTCTTTGTTACAAATCCTAATGGTTTTTTCTTTCAGATCAGCCCAACATTCAAGCGCTCGTTTTCATCGTTGCTGAAAAAGCGTGCCCAGAAGCATCCATTTGAGCGTGTACCAACTCCATATCAAGTATATTCATGGATGGCTCCCCAACCTGATCATCAAGTGGATTACATTCGAGCAGAAGATGGTATTTCTATTTTTAATTTTTAAATTAATTTTAATTTTAATTTTTCGTCTCTTTAGTGATGATTTCCTCAGAGGCTGTCATTTATCTGTATTTAAAGCATGTAACTGATAGTAGCAATCACTTCATATCTTTTGCATGGGTAATCATACTGCCGAGGAGTCATTTCCACCAGATATGATACCAAGCACTTCTGATACTCTTTCCTAGATCAGGAAAAGTCTGCAGTTTTGCTATTTTCTCATTGGATTTTGTCAGGCCTAATAAGTTTCTCTGAAATACTCAGTCTTGTATGCGGATCTGCAGGAATGAGTTTGTAGTGGATGTGGTTGATTCAAAACACAACACTAAAATGAAAGCCAACAATGTTTCTTCAGGGCTCACAATTGTATTTTCGTATCCCATACATGTCCTTTTCAGTCATATTAAAAAGTTAAAGGGAAAGTTAGAACTTGATGTTTCTTTTTTTTTTATGTTGCATTTCCAAATTTATCTTTATCTGTAAAGGTCTGATTTAGTAAATAACAATTTTGAAAATTGAAAATAAATAATTGATTACCGACTTAAAACTCCCACTCTTCCCTATACTGTGTGAACATCTCTCCCATGCCATTCTCCCCAATGATGTGTTTTTCCAAGTATAACAGTTTTGATTATTTGGTTCTCTTTTCACAGCATTTTCTACTCGTCTGGGCTATGAAGAACATATCCCTGGCCAGACCCGTGATTGGAATGAAGAAATTCAAACCAGTAGGGAACTTCCTTGTAAAAATCTTCCAGAACGTCTAATCAGAGAAAGAGCAAATTTTAAGGTTTCTTGTTGATTTTATTTATGAATTTTTATTGAAAACAAACTTATTAATCTGCTAGTTTAATAATTAAATACAATCTACTTTCTTAATAATTTTAGAATAGAAAAGGTAATGCTAAGGTTGGAAATTTTAACATTTAGTTTTTAATAAAAATTCTCTTACATATCGCAGACTCTTCTGCCCAATCACTGCTGGGTGGACAGGGTTCTTAACTTCACCAGGGATTGATCTCTGGCCCTTTGCTTTTGAAGTTAGTGCTCTACCAACTGAGCAAAGGGTGGCAATCAATTGCTATTGTCTGTTTTGCGCTATAGTAACAGGGATAGACTCTTGACTCCATATGCCTCATGGCCCTGTAGGACTACTTCTTTTTTTTTTTTTTTTCATACATAATGTGTAACATATTGTTATTCTGTATCTTTGTTTTTATTAATTCATGAATTTCTACATTAGGTCCACAGTGATTTTGTAGCAGCTGCAACAAGAGGTGCCATGGCTGTAATAGATGGAAATGTCATGGCCATCAACCCAGGGGAAGATTCTAAGTAAGCTAGCTATATGATTAAAAAATTAATTAAATTTATTTTCTCAACAATTGCTTCAGTTAGTGGTAGTAAAGGAAAATATGAATTGTTTTTAACTGACGTTTTACGCTTATAGAATTTGTATTAAAATAAATTATGTGAAATGGACAAATCAAATTTTATTTAAAACTGTAAAATTATGAGACAATAGAGTAATTAGAGAAATATGTTTACGGAGCACAATGATCCATATTAAATGCTTTCTGGGACTTCACAATATCGGGAGAATAATTTCAAATAGATAATATAGATCTTTGACTAGTTGATTACAGTACTCTGGAAAAACACGTATTTAAAAATTTGGCTAGAAAATTCGTCCTGAAAATATCGATCAATTTAAATGACCCTTCGTGAAGGTCCAGGTTTGAGAGCTTTTGCTAAGATGAGGGTCATTTAATTGATCAGTTTTGCAGGATGAGTTTTATAGCCAAATTTTTTAATACAATTTTTTTTAATAGGTTGAATAAGACTGTGGAATGTGTTGGACAATGAAGCTTTTGGTGTTTACTAACAATTTACAATTCTCATACTTCAGTTTGCCTTAGAAAGTAATTAAGAGGCACTCATATTTCTTAAGCTACTGAAGAGTTATTGCAGGCATTGGATGAAATGCAATTGGGAATTTGGATTTGAATTTTGGCAATAATGGGTGTAAACTGCATATCGAGTAAGTCTCTTGCTTTTAAAACTGTATTTGCATTGTTTACAATTTACAAGATCTGAGGTCTGTGAATACAGGCATGCATAGTGGGCGTTTTATAAATTTGTAAATTTTCTTTTTCATTCATCTTTTAGGATGCAAATGTTCATCTGGAACAATATATTCTTCAGTCTGGGATTTGATGTCAAGGACCATTACAAAGACTTTGGTGGTGATGCTGCTGCTTATGCTGCTCCTGTAAGTCCTTGTGTAGACCTACTATTATGTGTATCTGGTGCTGAAATGACTTAAATTGGTTACAAGAGTCGTATAACTCCTAGAAACAAAACAACCCCCCCCCCCCCCCCCCCTTGCAAAAGGTATTATTGTCATCACGTCTGTTGAACAAGCCAAGCTAGTCGTATTTGGCTTCGTTATGTGGGTCAAAATGATATACATGCATTGAATTTTAAAATTGAGGAATGTTTGCCTTTTTAAGACATGACAGGGGCAATTTTTATTTGAAATTGTAAGTAAAACGTTAAAATAATGCTTAATTTGATTTTTCTTTTCTTTTGTAAAGATGTAGAAAGTACAATGCCGTTGTTATGATATTATACAAATTAAATGAGACATTTAGTATATTTCATATTTAACAGTAAATGAATATTTGATATTATCAAAAAAACCCATTATTTTCCATTGACTTGAACTTAAACGTGGTATTGGTCCTGCATCTTTTATCCTCTCCTCTCTGTTCCATATAAATTCAATTCTCCAACTAACCATCTCCTTTTATCTAATACTTGTTTAGGGCAATGATCTTCAAGGAGTAAAGGCCTATTACAGTTTGGATCCTGAAGGCCTCTACACATTGGGCACAGTTGTCATTGACTACAGGGGATACAGAGTTACAGCACAGTCCATCATTCCTGGTGAGTTTTGTCTACGATGAATTAATCGATTCTGGATAATCTTCCCACACTCGCTTTATCTTTGATTTTTAAATTTTTATTTTAAATTGACATGATGTGTTTGAGTTTGCATGCTTGGAACTGTCATTTATTATTTTGGTTGTTTCTGCTGTTCAGATTTATTTTCCTTTAGGCCAACGTTTTGTATAATCATGTTATGACTACATTTTAATTGTTAAAATTGAAAACGTGCAAATCTGCACAATGGTGCCTTGTATAGAATCTGATAATTCAGAGAGAGATTGCAAGGAAAAATAAATCGAGGATTTAAAAGTGTGTTATAAGTTTGGGGAACACGTGAGTTAGTCCCAATGGAACGTTCTATGGAAGTAAACTTACCCTCTTTTTTCTTTTTACGCACTAATCAAAATGTCCTCAGCAGTCAGAATATTTCAAAATCAACTTTCTGATTGTTTGCTTAAAAGCTGAAGTTGGACAAAACATGATGATTGACCTTTTACATATTGAATCCCATTTGTTTCATTCTCATAATGCCCTGTTCGGGTGCAGATTCATTTATTATTCCACCCAGAGCACTCAATGATTGAGACTATTTAATGCACCTGTTCTTCTCTAAGAGCTACATATTTGATGCTGTGACTCATGTATTTTAGTCGTTCATATATTATTATAAGCAATATTTTTTTTCTATGGGATAATGTTAATCTACTTGTTTTGTTCCGACTTTTCCTTCAAGGCATTCTCGAAAGAGAGCAAGAACAGTCAGTAGTTTATGGTTCTGTTGACTTTGGCAAGTCTGTTGTTTCAAGTGAAAAATACAAAACATTGGTAAGAAGGCTTTTTTTTTTTTACTCTGTGAAAACTGATTTTACCATGGATGGTTGAACCTTGAGAAAATTATTGCTAAATCTGATTAAGCATGTTCAATTAAGATGGAGGTCCTGTTAGCTCAGTTTGTAGAGAACTTACTTCACAAGCAAAGGGACCAAGATCGATCCCAGGTGCAGTCAATATTTTTTATGATCCTCCTGTCCACCCAGCAGTGATTGGGTAGCTGGGTCTGTGGAAAGTACTTTGCGATAGACTAGCGTCCTATCCAAAGGGTAGTAAGCAATTACTATTGTCCGCTTCACGCTATAGAAACTGGGATAAACTCCGGCTTCATGGGCCTATGTCTCTGAAGGACTTGTTAAAAAAAATGTTCATTTGAGGTCTGTACCCGCTATACCGCTTAATATATTAAAAAAAAAAAAAGATTTCCCTAATGATAGTTCATTATTCATCCATTAATCAATGTAAAGATTATTTTTATTGAAGAATAAATGAATGATCTTATTAAAGGTTGTCTTAGAGTAATGAGAGTAATATTTATATTTTCTTTATTTTTTCTCCAGCTGGAAAAAACTGCTGCATCACTGAAAATTCGTCCTCACAAGTGAGCACATAAATATCTTGGATTTCTGTATAGTTGCAAAATATAATTTTAGTGGTTAATAAGAGGTTACACAGCTTCTTACCTTTCTGCAAAGAAACCGCTAATTCGGCATGCCAGTCACATGGGATTTTTAAAAGATGGCAATGTCTTGTTTGTCATGAACACAAATTAAGTAAAGCTCTTGTGGCAAAGACTAAAAGTGCCTTCTATGAGAACATGAAACCATCACAATAGGTTAGCCTGCTGTTTTTTATGTAATGGTTTGGAGTAGGGAGTTCTGGAGCTTAGATCAATTTTTCTGATGTTGCTCTTTCATATTTCTATTTAGTCCAACAAAGAAGAATTGTTGTTTGCGTTATCGTTCACATCTAGCTTTGGTGATCTCAACACAATATTTTGCAAAACTATTTTATAGTTATCAATCTTAAATGAGTATGTCATCATGGTTTATTATTAAGTCTTGATCTTGATATTTTGATGTTGGTCTTGAGTTCATACCCTTGTCTGGCTTTCTTTGGGAAAGACTCTTTACACCCATTATTTTCAAATGGTAAGAACCACTCCAGAAATTGTGTCCAGTGACTTATTCAAGGCCACATAGCACAGCTGTGCCATTTGAACTGAAAACTTTTTGATTGCAAGGTAAAGATCATGGTACCATATCTCCCCCACACACACTTTAATCTGTTGAAATCACCTTGAAATCCTTAAAGAACTTCTACCCTCCTCCCTCAAACCCTCAAAAGAAAAAGACAAAACAATAGAATACTTTACCAGCTTCCAATCTGGGGTTGTTATACAAATCTCAACTTTCATGAGTTTAAATGTCTTTTGATCAGTGACATGAGATGTTTTATGGCCTGTTCTGGACACTTGTAGTTTTGCATTCATAATCATATTGTTTTCAAAAACTCAATTCTTCTAGTTATCATGTGAGCTATCATAAGTTAAAAAAAAAATTCTATCAACTCTCTCCAGGGTGCTTAACAGTAAAGATGAGGCAGTGGAATTGTTTTCTTCCATCGAGTGCAAGGTAAGTATTGTGGTTTTGTATAAATTTTATCACATCTCAGTATACAATACTTCTTTTGAGTTTTAAGATGCTAGCTCTTTCATTTTAAGTTTTGAACTCGTAGATTGTTTTAATCCATTAACTTTTTGACTTTCTATAATGTATTTTTCTTTCTTTTCTCATCAGGGAATTGTAGGCAATGATCAAAGACACTATATATTAGACCTGCTTCGAACTTTTCCTCCTGATGCCAATTACTTGCCAGGTATGTATATATATTTATTTATTTACTTATTTTGCTTATGTTAGTTATTGGAATGTGTATTCTAATAAAGGTAGGATTTTTGCCCAGTATATTTCTTTTATAATCGATTCCATAATAGAGCAAAGGAATTTTTATTTATTTATGTATATTGCTTATCTGAGTTATTGGGATGTGTATTCTAATATAAGTAGGATTTTTGCCCAATATATTTCTTTTATAATCGACTCCATATTAGAGCAATCACTTATCTGATATTTAGAGAAAAAACTAGAGAAAAAACATTATTATTGAAGATGATTATTTAATTTTTAGATTATAAGTTAATTTTTATTTTTCAAATTCATGATAATGTTTCAGTTGAAGGTGAAGAATTGTCTGATTTTATGAAGAGTCAAGGTTATCCTCGAAAACATCGACACAAGCTGCCTTGTCTGAGACAAGAACTTATTGAGGCTTTCATTGAGTAAGTGGCTATTTCTTTTGTTATTTTTATTGTGTGTCAAATCCTTTTGCGGGATTAATTCTAAAACTATGAGAAAAATGATCTCATTGCATCATATTTTAATATTATATTATTATTATTGTGCGGCTATGTGGTCTTGTGGTATGACACTCTCTTTTGGATCGGAAGGTCCTGGGTTCGAGCCTCGCTCGGCGCATAGTTGAGTCCTTGGAGAAGACTCTTTTCTCACATTCTTTCACCACACTCAGGTGTAAAATGAGTACCTGGCCGTTAACAACGATGTATCTGTCGGAAAAAATTGTAGTATCCCCTAACAGGCATTATGTCCCGTCCTACATGTTAAATGTTGCTGTTGACCAGGGACCCCTTGTAAAGCGCTTTGAGCACGTTAGTGGATGTTGCTCTATATAAAAGTTCATTTATTTTTTTAAATTATGTGATTTGATATCAATGCATTGCAAACCAGACCATTCCAATCATTGATCATTTTTAACTCCTCTCAGGACACGTTATCTTACTTTTGTCAAGCATGCAGCTCTACAATTTCAAGCCTTGCACAAACAGAAGAAATCAACAGAGGTAAAATTTCCTTAAGATAGACTACTCTATAAGAGAGATTTGGATTGATAAGAATCACTGATGATAATTTATATGCCATTTCATATATTATTCATTGCAAGGGTGAGTCAACATATTGAATAAATAACATACATTATACCTCAAATTAAAGCTTGGCATTAGTCGAGTAGAATGCTACTTCTCCGCTTCTCTGATTAGCCACAGTTCACCTTTTTGTAAGGTCATGTATTCCGTCCTCGTAAAACTGAGTTGACTGAACTTTGAACCAATTTTTCACTCCTGACTTGGCTTCTATAGACAAATTTCATGGCCAATTACGAAAATACGAAATTGTATGGAATATTACGAATTTTAAATTCTCAGTAATACTTATATAATGATGATGATGATAACAAAACAACAACAGGAATATTAATGATAATGATAATAGTAATGATAATGGTCATGATAATAGTAATGATAATGATAAGAAGATAAAGAACTACTACTACTACTACTACTACTACTACTGCTGACTACTACTACTACTACTACTACTACTACTACTACTACTACTACTACTACTACTACTACTACTACTACTACTACTACTACTACTGCTGCTACTACTGCTACTACTACTATAATAATGAAATTAGTGATGATAAGCGGGTGGTTGGATGGGAGCATCACCCTTGAATCATATACCTATGATGTTCGCATGGGTGTACGATCCGATAGTGATGTCGTTTCTTCTTCTCTTTACTAGCCTATCCTGCTTCTTTGGTTTGTGATTGTATTTTTGACAGGGGATATTTTTTTTCTGTAAATCTTCTGCCTGTTTGTTCTTGGTTATTTATAATTTAGCTTATGATATCTTTAGGTTATGATTTTGATTTACATTTGTACTATTTTTGTTAGATTGCTTGTTTTTTTGTTTCAGCGGTCTCTCATATAACCTCAATTGTGTTGGAAGAGACCTAAAGCAACAAACAAACAAAAAATTAGTGATGATAATGATAATAATAATTATGATGATGATAACAATGTTGATAATAACTACAATAATAATAATAATAATTTGATGATGATATTAATACTAACAGTAATACAGGGCATAAGCATGACGGTGTAATGTTGAAGGGATCATCAATGTCAAATTGTGGTTGATAGTACATAATTTCAGAAATTACTAATTTCCTTTTCAAGTTACTAAAAATTTACGTAAAAATGAGTTTTCAATTTAGCAGGTCTGTCGAGGTTTCTTTTTCGGATACAAGAAATTCATTGACAGCTTTCTGTCGATGACGGACATGCATGGGGGCAGCCATTTTGATTTTGACAGAATTTAAATTTTAAACTTTTGGTTTAAAGAGTGCATGTGCAAGTTTAATTGAGCCGAATATGAAAAAGAAATGAACTCGGTAGGAGATTTGTCCCATTACTTTTTGACTCATCCCTGTAAATTCATATATATTTTTTGGTGCATGGATCAGAATTTGTGATTCTCATTCTGAACACAGACAGAGGCATCTTACTCCTTACTTCCTTTTTCTGTTCTTCCCTTTATCTAGTCCTCTGATTTTACTTTTACCTTGGAGCTTATACGGCCTAATTTGTGATACAAGCTCCATTAAATACCCAGAAGCAAAACAAAACAAATATCAGGCAATTCATTTTAAGATTTTAATTTCTACACAGGAGAAACCAGCAATAGCCAATGGGCATGAAGATTGTGATGAGAATAAAAATAAGCTAGATGAGGATGCTGTAACAGAAGAAGCAAAGAAACTGGTAGAGACGATGACTGGCTCAGATGGTGATTCCCGTAAGACTGGTGTGGTGATTTTGTTCTTTTCCATCTTTTTTTTTCCCCATTCTAACAATGTTGTGCTGTGAAGTTTGACACTAAAATTTTTCTGTTAAGTCACATTACATGAATTCATTTAGTGCATTACGATTTTTAAGGTGTATTTTACTAAATGAAAATAAAACCTTAAGATCAAGTTTAGAAATGTATGTAGGAATTAGATTAAATTACAACAATAAAAACCCTCAAAGCTAAACAAAAGCAAAACGTAATTCCTTTTTTATGGTACACTTATGATGCTATGTATGATAATGATTTGGCTTACTTATCGCTCTTGTTCCCAAGAGGTGGGGGAGGAGGGGGGGTGGGGGTGGATATATATAGATATATATAATAATGAATGTTGAATCTTTCTGTGGTCATGATAAATACAATGATCTCGGTGATGATCCTGAGGGTTTTCTGTCAGTTGATCAAGCTGATGGTGCTGTGGTAAGTCATTTGCCCTCGGGTCTGGTAGTTAGGATTCAAACTCTATTGGAGATGCATTGAATTTGACGGCTGTCTTCTGTTTATAGACCTATCACATATGTACAGGTTTTGGCTTTTAAATGACCTAAACTGTGGAATAGGGCAGTAAACTAAAACTTTAAAAAATGGTAGGGGGGTGGGGGTGTCTTGGGTAATATCACAAGCATAGCACCTAATATCTGTCCCAGATGCTGTCCAAATTTTATCTGACCACTTTGTTCATGGAGCAATAAATGTGTGAAATGCACTTCATGAGACGAGCATTCTATTCAAAAGGTTGCAATCATTTTAACATTACATAAACTGGGATATCTCTGGCACCATGAACCTTATGACTCTGAAGGTCAGCTACTATCACCTAAGCAATTATATACTGCATTATTCATGTACACTCAGTGCTTTACAAGGGCAGCAACAACAACACTTAACTTGTAGGATGAGTCATGAAGCCTGTTAGGCGATATTACAATTTTTTTCTGACAAAGACAACGCTGTTAATGGCCAGGTACACATTTTACATATGAGTACAATTAGAGAATGTGAGTAATCAGCTTTTTCCAAGGAATCGATTATGCGCCGCTTAGAGCAGGACCTGAACCCTTGACCTGCTGGTCTGAAGAAGAGTGTTATTCCAGAAGACCACATCACCATACAGAATTTTTGTGGGCAAATTTTTCAGAATTCTGACCAGTGGTGACAGGGAAATTATTATGAAAATATAATTTTTTAAAAACTCATAGGTTTTTAAGTTCAGCTGCTCGACATTATCCATGGAGTCTTTAAATATTTACATTATCTGAAAGATTGATGAAAATCAGCATCTTTAGTTGATATAAAATGTTTCTATTTTAAAGACATGTTTTTTTTTGGGTTTTTTTTGTGTGTTGTCACTTGAAGCAGGTTTGAAGTGAGTGATGATAATACTTGAATTGTAATTTGAAAGATTTGCACTGATTGATTCCTTACTTGAAATTTTGCTCTTTTGGGGAAATACTGATTAATTTTTTTCTTGTGGTGCTAGACATGATTTTAGATGTTAATTTGATTCTCCTTATATTATAACAGAGGATGACACCAAGGAAATAGTGAGAAAGGCAGCCCAAGCTGCAGGATCTATGTCTGACACAGGTACAGTTTGCAGTCATTTGATATAATCAGTGATACAGATGAAATTTGATGTGTTGCGAGTGAAAAAGAACGATATAAATGTATTTGATTATAACATAGTAATTATTGACTGATCATTACAAGTGATAGATTTTTTTCCTTCTTTTTTTTTTCTTTGTTCAATAGAACATAAATTTATAAGACAAATTCTTTAAAATTAATTATGATAATGAAGTTATCGACCACATTATGAAATTTCATTGCTTGCGGGTGGTTGGATGGGAGCATCACCCTTGAATCATATACCTATGATGTTCGCATGGGTGTACGATCCGATAGTGATGTCGTTTCTTCTTCTCTTTACTAGCCTATCCTGCTTCTTTGGTTTGTGATTGTATTTTTGACAGGGGATATTTTTTTTCTGTAAATCTTCTGCCTGTTGTTTGTTCTTGGTTATTTATAATTTAGCTTATGATATCTTTAGGTTATGATTTTGATTTACATTTGTACTATTTTTGTTAGATTGCTTGTTTTTTTTTTGTTTCAGCGGTCTCTCATATAACCTCAATTGTGTTGGAAGAGACCTAAAGCAACAAACAAACAAACAAACAAAAAAAAATTTCATTGCTTGTTTATCCAAACTGCTCCTGTTTTCAGAAACTATTGATGTATTGGGTAACTGATTACCCATTTCACATTATCGAAAATTTTCTGTTGTATGCATCGTCGTGAATGGTTTTGAAAATCTCAAATTTACTGGTCTGTCATATAATACCGGTGGCACAAAAAAGATAGAACCTATCATTTTTGTGATAACATCAAAAATATTGCATCAATTTTAAATACTTAAACATCAGTTACATGGATTTATATGGGAGGAATATCATTGTAAACCTCAAACAGGAAAAAGTTAAAATAATGGTCTTGGCTAGAAAAAAACCCAAAAAAACAGAACAAAAAATAAGTCACAAATAAGTCCCAAAAACAGTGGCAAGTCTATTTTTTAAATTTTGCATCTCTCTCTTCCAGAGTTCAACATCACATTCAACCCAGATGTCTTTCAACCTCACGTTCGCCATGCAGACTCACAGGTAAGCTCTATTATTACTGAATGTTATAATAACAAATGACAGCTACATTTATAGTGCTCCACTAACTGCTGCTAACCTCAAGTGAATAATGCATGTTCGAATACTATTTATATCATCAATAAAGAATAAGTTTATTCATAAATTTAAAAATCGATAATAGTATTGCTAGAATGGTCTGATTGATCTTCATTAGCGTTAGTGTCCATTATTGATTTTTATCTTGTTTAAGACAGTAAATAGAATCTAGAAAATGAGTTCTGTGGTAAAATATTGATGAATACTTTTTGAAAAATGTTTCCAGGGTGCAGAGTATCAAAAGGAAAAGGATCTTGTC
This sequence comes from Berghia stephanieae, assembly GCF_034508935.2. Lineage (NCBI taxonomy): Eukaryota > Metazoa > Mollusca > Gastropoda > Nudibranchia > Aeolidiidae > Berghia > Berghia stephanieae. Next base: position 8,082,599 of record NC_088362.1, read on the forward strand.
AAGAGAGCTTCTCAACACGTTGTGACCAGTCAAATCCCCTTATTGGTTGGTTCAAAAGTCATTTATATCATGTTTTACATCTCTACTTCGTCATGAAAAAAAGTTCAGATATTCTAAAATTAATCTCTAATTTTTACTTTGTTTCAGTCAAAAGAACTAATACATGTCATACTTATCTTAAATTTGTTTTTATATCTGTACGGAATCAGAAATGATTTAGCATTGCACAGAGTTTCAAGTTGGTTATTTTAAAAATTAAAATAAGGTGCTGAAGTCATCTTTTAAAAAGATTACTGAACTAAAAGTAAGCTCACTAATGCACTAGAGAAAAATATGTTGTCATCCACAGCAGTTTCAACGGTTGATGTTGTTAACCATTTAAAATAAGTTTTCCTTAGTTCATGTTAAAAGATCTCCTTCATACTTTTTGTGGTCTTTTAAAATAATCTATATGTAATTTTTGTTTGTAATTCTAGATAAATGATTGCTTGGATCATACTTCATCTCCTGTTGATGGCATCACGATGTCAGATGCTATGCATGCAAGGTAAGTCTTTCATTGTTTTGATCACAACGCACTAATTGCTCTCTCTCACTTGAATCACAGGTCAATTGAGTTACTTTACAAATTGCTCATATTTTCCAACAGCTTAAAAGATTTATCTACCAATTCTTTAGCTCCTTGTATATGAATTTTGTTGATGAATTCAATGAATCGTTTTATCTCGGATAAGAGGTTTTATACACATACCATTGAAATCTTTCTTATTTATTGATGGGCCAAGTTTAACTTCTGTTATTTTTGTGAATACAAAATACAGCACCTTGTGAGGCCGATCACAAGGCTGGATAAATGGGGAGTGTTTGCTCTGGAAGGGCATCCTGGCAGTAAAACTTAAGCCACAACTAATGAATACATTGTGCGTTCATTGACCTGGAGAAAGCATATGATAGGATACCAATAGAAGAAATGTGGTACTGTCTAAGAGCAAAGGGGATAACAGAGAAATATATTAAAGTTATCCAAGATATGTATGGAGGAAATAAGGCAGTGGTAAGGACGGTTGTTCGCTCAACTGAACCAGTTAATATAACAGTAGGATTACAAATGATTATATGAATGTTACACACATTATTTATTAAAGAACTAGTTGCATATTATGATTAGCTCTTGTACCACCAGCTGACATTTCGTAAACCTTTCAAGGATATCATTATCAAGAAGGCTTGAAAGGGGCCTGTAAAACCAAGGAAGGGGTCCCTGATACCTCAATTACAAAATATCATGGTTGTAGTAATTTAATTTATTGAATGAAAGAAGTTTATGTTTGTCGTTTATTAATCTTGCTATATAACATCTTTCTTCTCCCCTCACACACACACACACACACACACCTTTTTTTCTTTTTCAAAGAAAAGAAATACTTAAAAATCCATTGATTTGAGTATCATCTGATGCGTTTTATATATTCTTTTGTAATGTTCCGATAATGCTGGACTGGACTGAGGAAAAAAGCACTGTCTTATCTGAAAATCAGTTGTCTGTTGTTGATTTATTTATTCTCCTCTGCTATGTATCTATTATTTTTTAATCTGGTCTATTTTACAGAGGTATCAATATCCGTTATCTTGGCAAAGTGGCAGAGATGCTCACCAAATACCCAACCCTTTCATATGTATATGTAAGTATGATTCACTTGTCTAGTTCTCCCGAAGTTGTGAAATTAACACTGATTTTACACTTATCGGTGAGCTTATTGTGTCAGTTAGATCCTCAATATGCCCAGGTTAAATAGGAGTCACCATTGTTGTCCCTATAGGGAATGAGATTAGCGGAAGAGTAACGTCCCTTGATTGGACGTCACCGGCGAAGAAGTTATTTGTAAACAAACCAACTACAAGCCAAGCGCTCCAAATACAAAATTTATTATTCATATTTCTGTACAAAAATGCATATCATAATCAACGTTATGCATTTTTGTACAGAAATATGAATAATAAATTTTGTATTCGGAGTGCTTGGCTTGTAGTTATTTGTAAACAAACAAACTACAAACCGTTTACAAATAACTTCTCCACCGGTGACGTCCAATCAAGGGACGCTACTCTTCCGCTAATATCATTCCCTATTTAATAAGTTCACCAATATGACGGCTAAATAGGTATGAAAGCGATATAACTTTCAAATATACACTAAATAAATATTACTACGTTATTTTGCTGGGCTGAGAGAATTTAATTTAGCATAATGTGTGCCTAGGTAGTAGCTAAATTTCGGCCATTATGGCATCCGTGTAAGAATCCCCCCTTCCTCTCTCTCTTTTTTTTTTTTTTGGATAAAAGAGAGAATTGCACAAACATCCTTGCATGATGTCTCATTAAACTTAGATTGAAAGAGGAGAGATTGTTTATTATCAGGACGGAATATCAATTTTAAAACAGTGCTGATGGTTTTCCTCGGATCCGCGGAAATCTGCGATTCTGGAGTCCAGAGGAGGAATTTCCTCCTTTTAAAAATTACATTTTCTCGAAACAATGTGCTAGCAATGAGAGAGTTGATGGAACACACAGGTGCAGTTTCCCACTCTCCAGAAGTGAGCTAGAGTATCAATGATAGTCTATCATCTCAATTGCTCTAATAGTGGGGTTTAGTGCAGTAAAAATGGGGCTTAAAGGCAATCGTTCAACATTTTCCTACTTTTCCACTTTTTGTCACCATCAGCACTGTTAAAAAACAAACTTTTATATTGGGAGCTTCATTAGTACAGACCTGCCTACTAGTACGAACAGTTATTAGAATTACCGAATTTTGGCTCCAACTTCAGAATTTCATGAGCATCGCTAAGTTATTAAAACTTATTTAAAAGGAAAATTGAAAATTGATGTCAGACTACATAATTTTAAGGATTTTGAAGTGTTATATAAGTTATAAAGTGTTTTAATTAATCATTATGAGGGTTATTTGTTGATTTTTAAAGTTGACTATAATGACTACAATTTTTATCTCCTAAAAATTGTGGTAAAAAAAAACAAAATTCAAGTAGGCAGGTCTGTTATTACAGGTTTTTTCTGCATTGGATTCAGACCAGGATTGCTCCACATACAGCGATTTAAAGCAAATAGGCTGTAACTGTTTTTATTTAAGTGTAGATTTTGGACTATTTAACCAAGCACTGCGTTTGCCCAAATATGGTACTTTTATGCTACATTTACTTTTTTTCTGTTTTAACTCACTCAATCCTAAAGACTTTTGCCAATTTTCAAAATTGGAAATAATGTATTAAAAATGAGCATGTGCATAGATATTTTTATTCAACTACCATTATCATGTAAACATTAAGAACATTAGCTTTGATACTACGCCTATAATTTGTCTCAGAAAAATGTGATAAACAGCCATGGGGCAAAAAGTAACCCAGGGTATACTACGGATATAGTCGGTGTTTGGGTTGAGTGAGTTAAAAGTTACATAACTGTTAATTATATCTGATTAAACCGTCATGTCAGAAGTTGTGATTTTGGAAGAAGGAGCAGAAATGACTTAATTTCCTCCATATTTCATTTCTTTCCTACAATTAGACCATTGCCATCAGTGAGCTGGTTTGTCGATCAGCCAAACACCTGTTCAACCACTACATGCAAGGTGTGGACATGATGAACACAGCATCAGCCATCAGCCATTTCCTGAATTGCTTTATTGGGTCTTACCCATCCCCTCGTCCCAATGTTACACAGGAAGAGGTGAGGATTTCAAGCTTTGCTTTTTCCCTACCTCCACAGTGGGCAGGGAGGTACTCACCGTGTCTTCTATCCCCTTATATCTGTTTTCCAACATGCTTTCTGTCTTTGTCTTGGTATGAGATTGCTTGGTTTTGTCCCGACCTTGGCCGGAGTCCTTGGCTGGGAGGGAAACATTCAAATGCATAGTTATTGTTTTGGGAGATGATATTTTTTTCCTTGTAAATCATCTCTCTATTGTGTATTATTATATTTATTATTTTTTAATGTATAATGAAATGTAAGCATTTGAGTGTATTCCTCTTTGTTGGATCTTGTGCTTGTGTCTGGGTGAGACTTATAGGTGATATCAGACTAAGTACATTGATGGTATGCTCTTGGAATCTACATCTGATCCCTATTTGTTCCCAATTCCCCTTTGTTTTACTCTCTCTTGGGTGCTTTAATTGTAATTCTAGAACTCTTGACTATCCCATTTTCTTCCTTTTTACTGGTGCTGATATAACCTAAATGTGTTGCAAGCGCCGTAAAACCCTTAAAAACAAAAACAAACAAGCTTTGCTTTTATTATTCTGTACATTGTTCTTCCATTTTTTTCCATTTAGCACAATAATTACATGTTATACTGCGATTAGACCTTTGCAAAATTGTTTGTAAAGTGAATGGAATTATCTTGAATTGTTCACAGTCAGTGTTTCTTATTGTTGGTAATAAGTAAAATTATAGGATTTTATAATAGGGATGGTGAAGCAAACATATTCTATTTCATTCAAAATTTTGTATGCTTTTATAATGCAACTTATATTGATGGGATTTACAAATAGTGTATGATGTTAGATATTGTTGCATGTGAGAAAAGAAACAATAACACTATATTGTCCATTTTCCTCTTTAAATTGTCTCGTTTTTTCCTTTAACCGAAGAAGTGTAATTTATGAGAGGTTAAAATTCTTTTAACAGGGTAAACCAAAGAGGAAAGCTAAAAGGAGAAACAAGCACACTGTTGTCACAAATATTGGTGGGTATTTGTAGATTTGTTTAGACTTAGATTTAGAATGTCCAGACAATTCTGTTTTGTGTATTGAATTCTTTCTCTTCTGTAGTTTGCTGTTGTTAACAACATGTGAACATTAGAGTGTGGTTAAGGTAAAAAGATGAGAACAAGTTGTCACATTATCTAATATTTTTCAACACACCTTTCTCCTTAGTAATCTTAGTGCTGAAAGTCAGTTTATTACTATAAATTGCACTTACAATGCTCCCCTTCTAATCAAAGGTTCAAGGCATTTTTCACCAATTAACTATAGATAGTATGCAGATGACGTCACTCAGGCCTTTGTTATTGTTTTTGCCATCCGCGTTTGTGAGTTGTTCTCAGTAAACTGTATTAACCAGACTATAAAAGTTCATGGTTACACAGAGTTTGTGTGTTGGTCCGTTATACTTCCGGATGGCAATGTTGTGAACTCCTTGGCCAAGCGCATTCTATCTTAACTATATGGTAGAACAGAACACCATGTACAAATTTAACATTCTTGAGTAAAACATATGAATATTATCTTACAAATGGATTAACTTGATTGAAAATAAAAATGCATACTCATATGTTTACATATCAATACAAACATTTACAATTCACGATACTTACTTCAAATTTAATTTATCCAAATTTTAAGTTTATATTGATTCATTAATCCGTAAGCACAAATCTACTGATCAAAAAGAGGAATTTTGAGGAAGTTTTGAAGGAGTTAGAACCATTCTTTACACCTGATGTTTCAGGAGAAAATTCTTACCCTGTTTAGTACACCAGTTCAAGTTGGAAATCAGTGATGTTGGATGACCGTTCTATAGTCAACACAGCTTTATAGAATTAAATTCCAATTGTATAGGTCATAAAAGATTGCAGTATTTTATGAGCTGTTTAGCTGACAAAATTGAATTGCATATGTGTAACAACTGAATTTTGATTGTATTTTGAAAGTCGCAAACGTGCAAAAATGGTAGTTAGTTGAATATTATCAAGGTCTTGAATCCATGAAAGATTGCTTTAAATATCTTTTTTTTTTACAGAAAGCTTAGAGTGGTCCAAAGAAACTCCCAAAGGGCTTTGGAAAAAAATCATCGATGAGGCTGATGATTATTATGGATACACACTAGAGTGGTAAGAATTGCCCATTTATAACAAAGAAGAAATCACTGTATTCTCCTTTCATCTCATTTTTTTTTCTCTGTTATATTTTATTTAAAAAAACGATACACCTTAGAGTGGTAAGAATTGCCCATTTATTACAAAGAAGAAATCACTGTATTTTCCTTTCATCTCATTTTTTTTTTCTCTGTGATATTTTATTAAAAAAAAGATACACCTTAGAGTGGTAAGAATTGCCCATTTATTACAAAGAAGAAATCACTATTTTCCTTTCATCTCATTTTAAAAAATCTTTGATATTTGATAAAAAATTTTTTATTGAATGTTTCTCACTTTTTAAAATGTCAGTATGAATAACTATGTATATATGCTCATGAGAAGTTTATGCTTGCCAGAGGTGAGGTCGGGAGGTTTTGAGTAGTGCGCGCATGCATGTTTAATGACTGATGTGAGATGTCAGATAAAATTAGGAGGATGACATTGTATATATAGATGATATTTAATAAGAAGGTAACAATAGTGGGAGGAAATGATGGAAAATGATATATTGAACAATGGTTGATTCATACTGTTATTCAATGTTGAAAATAGAAACTTCATGGTCTCTAAATATTCAACTTTTTTTTCTGGCAGATCAGTGTTAATTTTTATGCATGGCACGTCTGTAAACGAATTTCCATTTTTTTTGGATGAATAAAGTATATTATTATTATTATTATTATTATTATTATTATTATTATTTATTAAATTTTCCTGAAATATATTGCACTATTTTTTCTGTGTGTGTTTTTATGTGTACAATAGTAATGGCGTTGACAGTGCTCAAGAACAGTATGGCTGCCAAAGGGTTGCTTTACTGAGATCCATCTGTCTCAAGATAGGAGTTCAAATTGAACTGCGTGAATATGACCTGGACAACAAGACCAAGCCAATATTCACAGAGGATACCATCGTTAATGTCTTCCCTGTTGTCAAGCATATCAGTCCCCGGGTAAGAATACAAACCTGATATAAATAGATACCAATGTCTAAATAGTGCATTTCCATGGATTATTATTATTACCTTGCACTTTACACAAAATTTTATTTTATTTAGTACAAACCTCTTGGTAGAAATCTTTTTTATGCAAGTACTTTTACAATATCTACCATTGCCTATTGCGAAGTGTTCATTCATGAGTGGTGTAATATATGTAAAGTGCTTTACTCAAGCTGGGTTAGAATTTTCTAATCATTATCATCCACACAGTTACAGTGTGACCATATTCAAATTTGTGGAAAGGGACTGACTTGGGTTTGTTGAGCAGGGGAAACAATATTATATGGAAATTTTCTACTCTTTAAAATCCTGTCCATTCTGATCACATGTTTGCTTAAACTCCAGTTAACAAAGCAAAGAACGCATTATCTAGCAAATAAAAACACTGCTTCATTTCTTTGACAATCCTAGAGGATATTGGTCCAACCTTGCTATCTTTTATAAATCCGAGGTTTTTCAGGTTTTTTAAATATTTTTTTTTTTTATCGTAAATCTTTTCTCTGTATACTGATTTGTCTTATTTGTATCTTGGGCATTTGCTTATAGATTCTCATGAACTCAAGATTTATTATCTTTTACAGTTGTATCATCTGTTTTTTACTGGTAGGTGCTGATAAGATCTAAAAGTGGCAAGAGTGCAGTAAAATCTAAAAACAAGAAAAACAATTGTGATCTTTTTATTTAATTTTTTTTTCTTATCAGGCCACGGATGCCTTCCACTTTTTCTCAAGTGGCCAAACCAAAATTCAGCAAGGATTGCTCAGAGATGGCTACGAATTGATCAGTGAGGCACTCAATCTTCTCAATAATGTATATGGAGCTATGCATCCTGAGATTGCTGCGTGTCTCCGTCTACTAGCACGGTTGAATTACATCATGGGAGATTTTGCAGAGGTAAGCTTTTTAAAAAATAAAAAAAATTCTTAGCAGGATTTGGATATATTGTAATGAATGGTTTTAATATTTAAATTATCTGTCTTTTACATATTATTTTTTTTTCTATTGAGAATTTTTTATTTTGTTTTCCATTTGTAGGCCATGTCATACCAACAGAGGGCAGTTCTGATGAGTGAGCGTGTAGCAGGAATTGACCACCCCAACACAATCACTGAATATGTGAGTATGAACTATAGTTACAAAAGTATTTTTCAAAATTTACAACCATACTTAACATCACATAATTTTTGTGAGCATGTTTTTACAGCTTAACCTAGAGGTTTCAGCTCGAAATTCAAGTAACAATCAAAATTATGCTAGTTTCTTTTTTTTCTATTACTAGCATAAATATATATTTTTTTCTTATATTAATATCTCTTCACTTTTGATTATGTAAATAGATGTGTGATGTTCATATGATTCTTGTGCATTGAAATAAGAATTGTTCACATGTCAAGGTTATCATTTATAATTGATCTGCATATCTTCCTGAGAATTTTACTTGTGTATTTGAAATTTTTAACCTGGGTCAATGAGAAAATCACTTGTCATATAGGAGAATGGATAAGCACTGGACAATTAAAATTTACAGTTTTTTTGTAGTATGCAAGGTGTTGACAATGTGTTGGAATACATCGAGTTACTTATTTACTTATCCGAACCAGCGACCACCTGAGCTCTAGCCCTTCGGTCTTGTGCCATGACGTAGAAGTTAGACGTCTTTTGTAGTTGTTCCAGGTGACTATAAAGTGTGTTACTGATGCTTGGATTTGGTGGGAGGAATGTGCATCTCAGGTCTTCAAGAGGTAGACATGAATACATCGAGTTGAAAATCTAATTATCCCTATTCTTTCTTTCCAGGCCCACCTTTCCCTTTATTGTTTTGCCAACAGTCAAATCACCAGTGCCCTTCGTTTAATGTACAGGGCTCGGTATCTTGCTATTATTTGTCATGGAGAGAATCATCCAGAGGTGGCCCTCATTGATGTAAGTTTTACAATTAAGATTCTTCCCCAACTTACTTTTGATATTCATTAAAGAAAACTTAAAGTGTGGCATAAAAGATCAGGTTGACACCATTTGTCTTTCATAGACTTTTGATATTCATTAAAGAAAACTTAAAGTGTGGCATAAAAGATCAGGTAGAACAACCATTTTCTTTCAAGACTTTTGATATTCATTAAAGAAACTTACAGTGTGGCATAAAAGATCAGGTGACACCATTTGTCTTTCATAGACTTTTGATATTCATTAAAGAAAACTTAAAGTGTGGCATAAAGATCAGTTGACACCATTTGTCTTTCATAGACTTTTGATATTCATTAAAGAAAACTTAAAGTGTGGCATAAAAGATCAGGTTGACACCATTTGTCTTTCATAGACTTTTGATATTCATTAAAGAAAACTTAAAGTGTGGCATAAAAGATCAGGTTGACACCATTTGTCTTTCATAGACTTTTGATATTCATTAAAGAAAACTTAAAGTGTGATATAAAAGATCAGGTTGACACCATTTGTCTTTCATAGACTTTTGATATTCATTAAAGAAAACTTAAAGTGTGGCATAAAAGATCAGGTTGACACCATTTGTCTTTCATAGACTTTTGATATTCAATAAAGAAAACTTAAAGTGTGGTAGCGTGGCTCAGCGGTACGGTATTTGCTTCGTACCCGAAATGTACCGAGTTTGATCACCCGCCATTGCGCTGTGTGGCCTTGAGCAAGTCACCTCGCCTTAGCTCACTTTGCGGCGCTGGACTGCGGCTGTCGCCTGGATCATTCCAATCTTCCCTTGGAATAGACCCTAGAAACAAATTTCTCCTATGGGATGAATAAAGGGATTTTTTTTTTTTAAAGATCAGGTTGACACTATTGTCTTTCATAGTCTATGAGGATAGCTTATAAATAAAACTCTTTTAAAGTAAAGCTTGCCTTTTTCAGTAAAAGCTGGCAGAATTTAATTTCCCTCCCCCCCCCCCCCTTATTTTCCTTTTTAAGTTTTTCTTCTTCATCCTTTTTCTCTTCATATTTCTTCGTTTCTCCTTTCCCTCCTCCCCCCCCCCCCCCCTTCTCTCTCTCTCTATATATATCTCCTCTCCCACCCCCCCCCTCTCTCTCTCTCTCTCTCTCTCTCTCTCTCTCTCTCTCTCTCTCTCTCTCTCTCTCTCTCTCTCCCTCCCCCCTTTTCTCTCTTGTAATTCCAGAACTTTTGATCATCCCATTTTCTTCCTTTTTACTGTCACTGATATGACCTAAATGTGTTACAAGCGCTGTAAAACCCTTAAAAACAAAAACAAAACAATATTATTAAGGGTTTGTAATGAAATTGAATTAAACACGACCACGCTACACTCCTGGACTTGAGATATCCTTGACAAAAGAGTTGAACATTCATCCCTTTTTACCTCATTTTTTATAGTGTATATTTACACATTCATGTTTCAGAGCAATATTGGTTTGATTTTGCAAGCAGTGGAGGAGTATGACTTTTCTTTGAGCTACTTTGAACATGCACTTCAATTGAACATTAGGTAAGAATGTAAATCCCAGTAAAGTTGGTATAAGTGATCGAAATAGCAGTATCCCCTTTACTTCTGAAACAATATTTTGTTCAAGACTTTTGTGTTTTTGAGATTTCTGGATTCAGTATTTTATATTGAATATAACAAAACATGCGAAGGAGGGATGCGTGGGTGGTTTTGGTAAAATCTCAATATAGTTAGGTGTATTGTTTAGTGTGTCTTGTCTAATTTAGAGGTGTAATAAGCAGTGATGCCAGAAGACAATAGAGAATAAAAATTTTTTTCGCGGCGGTGGTGGGGTTTGAACCTGCGACCTTATTGGTACGACAACTCCGCCTGGCAGGTGAGAGCGTGGCTCTACCGTGTGAGCTATCCACGAACACAAAATAAAATATTCGTTTCAAACCCAAAGTCATTTCTAGATCCCTCTCTCACCCACTTCTTGAGATCGCCGATTCGTTCGCCACCATCGCGAAGTAATTTTGACCAGCAGTTAAGCTTAATAGCCAATATTCTCATCACAAACATATAACATAGAAACGATTGAGACATTGAGTATGCTCCGGTGTATGGGGTGAATTTTTAATTCAGAAAAGTGAGTGGAGCAGGCACTTATGTTGGTAACAACAAGATATGAAGTGAGTAGAAAAGTGCCAGAAGACAATAAGGTACCAATAAGGTCGCAGGTTCAAACCCCACCACCGCCGCGAAAAAATTTTTTATTCTCTATTGTCTTCTGGCACTTTTCTACTCACTTCATATCTTGTTGTTAATAAGCAGTGATGATACTTTTTTGCGGATCCGCGGAAATCCGCGGTTTTCTTTCCTTTCCTCGGTTTTCCTCCTCAGATCCTCGATCCGTGGATATTTCCTTCATTTCCTCCTTTTACTTTTTTTTTATATAATAAATCTTTAAAAAATACCTCCTTTAAAAAAAAAAAAAAAAAAAAAAATATATATATATATATATATATATATATATATATATATATATATATATATATATATATATATATATATATATATATATATATATATATATATATAAAATTTCCTCCTTTTACTGGACTCCGGCGTTTTAAAATTGTACTCAAAAGAAGTCATCCTGCCTACTTTCCTGTGGTGCAAGAATGTTCTAGGTGAGTTTTCCGTTTTTCCGAGACTTTTCCTCCTTTTTGACTTTTTGTGAGTATCATCACTGAATAAGGTTCTACTTTGTGTGTGTTATGATAAGAGAAAGCCAGCATGTCCTTTTGTTAATTACACATTCAGTATGCAACGTCTTTACCTACAAATCGGTTACCTAATCTATATGGCTCATCACTTATCTCCCTTGTGCCTCTCCTCTCATCACAGCCTCCCCACTTCCAATTGATAGTTTGATTCTTATGTGCCCAACCTTGGGCTATCACTGCCTGGCCCACTGGTACATTAGAATTAGATTGAGGCATGTGAGGCATTGCATGCGTTAGGCATTGATTAACATGCTTTGCGCACTCCCTTTCACACAGACACATACACACTCAGTCATCTCAGACAAATGCGTATACGATGACACATTAACTAACACATTAACACCATATGGAGAGTGATGGCAGCTTTCCTTTCCGTTCAATACAAACATAGACAAAAGAATTTTATCGAGGAATGCGAAAGTGAATGGCCTCTGAGAGTGTTTGTTATTTTTGTGTTACCAATATTATGAAAGTAGAGATTTTAAAAAGGAGATTTGAGACATGTCCGAGATTTTTATGGTGAACTGTGCTGTTTTTTTCTTCTTTTTTCTTACAGATATTTTGGGGTGGACAGCCTGAAGACAGCAATGACGCACCACCTGATTGCTCGCACACACTCATGCCGAGGTGACTTCAGGGCAGCCCTCAATAGTGAAAAAGAGTCTTATGCCATATATAAGACTAAGGTAGGTTCCCTGTCTGCCACAAGAATATACTTTTAACTGAAAAATCAGTATCGACGGATTTTGGTTGTACAGTACAGCTCGCGTACAATGGTCTCGGTTGCAATGAGAGCTTGGCTACAACGGGACATTTTAAAATCCCCATTCTACGGCCTATATAATTCATATAAATCACGCATGACTATAACGGGAAAATATTTCATGGACCACAGCTACAATAGGGGTGTGAGTTCCAAGTTTAGTACCTAGTTGAGAAAAATTGCATACTCAAGAAGAAAAGAGGAAGACAAACATAACTTATAGGGAACGGAGATGTGGTGGGAATGGGTGAATTATAATTATTGTGTGTACTATTGACATTTCTCTGTGTACTTCATGTTTCCAAGACGACGCAATAAAAGGCTAGAGGGGCGTGACTGACCAATCAACATATTGATACACTTAGGCCTAGTATGTTACGCATAGAGTGAGGGGTGTGCATCTCTTGACTGATTAGATAACTATGCCCAATTAGAAGTGAGGTGGTGAAGGTCTTTCTGAAGCCAGAGGTTAGGACTGTGCGCTACTTGAGTTTTGAATTGCACTTAGTGGGTGTTAGTGGCGCAGTTGGAATGGATGGAAAGCACAGGAAAAGAGGAAGGTAGAATTAACTGTTTCATTGTTCCAGCCTGCCTTGTGATCAGAAGTAAGTTGAAGAGGGGCTGAGGTATGGTGATTTCAGGGGGTTGGGGAATTATAGGAATGAAAGTCACAGTCAAGTCGTCTGATTTATTTACTTAGGTAACTGGATATTTACTTAGGTCTAGGGAGGTAACTCGAAATGTGTTTCTTGTGTTTTTTGTTTTTAAAAAATATTACATGCTTCCCTTCAAATTCCGTATACGTGGATATAATGGGACTCGGCTACAACAGGGATTTTTTGCTAGTCCAGTACCCTGTTGTCTCCGAGTTCCACTGTATTTAGTTTCTATCCCTTTATGCTATAGTGTCTATAGTCACTTAGTGTTGTGGCTTATATTGAAAATAGATTTAACTGAAAAATGCTAAACATATAATTGAAAGTGAAAACAATATTGCTCTCTCTCTCTCTCTCTTTCTCTCTTGTAAAAACACTTACACACACACAAAAACAATTCCTCACTATCTATCGCTCTCTATCTCTCTCTTTTTTTTTTTATAACACCAGCTGGGTGAGCATCACGAACGCACCAAGGAGAGTTCTGAATGCTTGGCCCACCTCACTAAGCAAGCTGTGGTTGTACAGAAAAAGATGAATGAATTCTACAGAGGACAGATGAGTCTTGACTTGCCTCCTATCCAAGTAAGTTGAGACCTTTATCACAAAGATTTCAGTCATTCATCAAAACGTAGTTCAGTACAAATGCATCATTTTGATGTTGCCCAATTGATTCTATGGAACATGGTTTTTTGTTTTTTTTTAAAACCTCATTTCAACTAAAAGTTGTCAAATATTCCTTTTCACTCTTTTTTCTTTATATAATTGAAAACTTGAAAAAGCTACTGGAAAAAAAAAAAAGATAAAAGCAAAACTAAACAAAGAAATAGAACTGGCTGTGGGTATTTACCATTTACAGTTTAACCCCTGGATAACGACATTGCCTGGGACTGGAATAATATGTCATTAGTTCCCTTCCATTCATCTCTGTCCATTCTAGGATGTTTTTTATATAGGTAGGCCTAGGTCTTCCCCTTCTTCGTTTGCCCTCCATTTTCCCCTGTATCACATCTTTCATCAGCGTGTGTGGGTTTCGGCATATATGACTGTAAAAACTGAGATTTTTTATTATATTTAATAGCTCTGGCATGACTTCCAGCTCTTCCAGTATGTTTTTATTTGTTCTTTTTTCCCTCCAGCTTATCCTCCTCATCCTTCTGTAAAACCAAATTTCAGCAGAGTTTGGTCAGTTAACAAGCATCAGTACCAACTGCCTATTCTTGTTATTACGGTGTTGCTAAACAGGTGTTTTACTATCTGGGTTTTCAAAATTAATAATTACATAGCAAAAAAATTGGGACCAGAGGTCAACATCGCTATCCAGGGGTGTCGTTATCCAGAGGTTGCACTGTAATTTTATTCAGATTTTTTCAACTTGTGAGGTTGTCATGGGGATCAATAACTTGTAATTTAAAGTATGTGACAATTTTCAAAACACAAACATTCTTTTTATATCCAGATTCAGCCTCCATCCTTGGCAGGGGTTCTTGAGACAATGAATATCATCAATGGAATTGTCTTTGTTCAAATCAGGTAAGTTACTATCTTAGAAAAAGGGTGATGTTAATGCTTGACCTTAACATTCACTTCCTTGTTTGTTATGCATTCATTTTGATCTTCTTTTCAATTTATGATGACATTTTAATGGAATATTTTGGTGCAGTAATCTAAGATGCCATTTCATAAAAAGAAAAAAAGAATTATTTTTTTTGACATTTAGTCGCAACAAATTCATTTTTTGATGTTGAAAATTCTTTCAGTCCTGATGATCTGGAGAAATTCAAGCAAGAAATGAGCAGACGCCAGTCAACTACAGGAGCAGACACCAGTACAGATACTTCTAAAGAAGCAAAATCAATCTCTGAAAAGGTTGGGGAAAAAGAATGTGAGAAAATTGAAGGAAAGGGAGACAATTTGAAAAATGACAAAAATAATGAAGAAAATAAGGTTATGAATGGGTCACTTGGAGCAGGAGAGGGAGTCGTGGTTGAAGGAATCGCTCTGGCTTAAGCAAGTTTAATTCAGTGGCATGTGTAGATATTTGAATGTGTCTGAGCAGATTTGAGTGTGTAAATTAATATATTTGAATAGAAATCTGTCACAATATATTTTCCTTATCAAACCTTGTTCATTTTTTAAATATAGAGTTGATTTTCATTTTATTTGATTATTATAAATACCACACAGTGATGGTATGTGGTGTTTATTGATATATTTGTTCCAATTCAATGCTTAAAATAATTGTTGGGGGTGATAGAGAAAGCATCTATTCTTCACGTGTTTGTCATTGTTCTTTGGAGGTGATTTATCACTTTTATGACGAAATCACATTTCTAATTCCTCGAACACTTGCATTTAACTTATAGCCAATGAAATATGTTTTTAAAAGTTTTGGTCACAATTGATTTAAGAATATGCACTTTAACAGTCTACACAGCTCCCATGGTGGAGTACTGAGGTGTAGTCGAGATCTCTTCTGACCTCCCTATCCACCCAGCAGTGATTGGGTTGATGAGTTTTTTTTTTTTAGATCTGATGGAAAATACTTTGTGGTTAACTGAACTGGTGTCCTATCCAAAAGGGTGGCAGGCAATTGTTACTGTTTGAAACTGGGATAAACTCCCAAGTCTGACGGACAACATCAACAGTAATAGTAATACACTGATTGAATCAGTGTGTTTATAAATTGAAAGAAAAGGTAAATATGTATCGGATTAGTGTCGGATTTATCGCCGTTATGTTTTATGTAAAACTAATATTTTTTTATTTATGTTTTTCTTACCTAGTGTTACACTATCATTTGAGAAATTGACATTGTATATGAGAGAATAAAAGAGTTCAATATTACCATGTTGAATGCGGCGTATTTTTGTGTTTGAAGCCTTGAATGATGGTGCCATTTACATACTATCCATGATATTATGATGGAAAAGAGTTCGTATGGAGTTTATGAGAAATAAATAGGGAATGTGAACTTCAACAAAATATATAGTGCACTCTCCCGATAACGACATGGCTCGGGACCAGAGGTGCATGTCGTTATCGGGAACATGTCGTTATTCGGAAAATTTCAAGATGGCGGAAAAAGGGGTGTGGTTAGACCCTGAGAATGTACATTAATGTACCAACCATAGTGGGTGATCAGTGATCGGACTTTCCAAACGTAAAATACACGAAGTGTGTGTGTGTGTAGTTTTGTTGTTTTTTTTTTTTTGTGTTTTTTGTGTGTCATTTTCCCTCTGTTGTTTTATCCGGGCTTGGGACCGGCATGAGTGCAGCTGTATTAATAATACAACTGAACACATGGCCACATTGAAAATGTTTTTTTGTTGTTTTTTTGGGGGGGTTTTTTTGTTGTTGTTGTTGTTTGTTTTTTTAATTTTTTTTTTTATTTTTTTAAACTAACTGTCGGATTTCGATTTAGAGAAGAAGTCCATAATCCCGGTCTGTCGCTTGTTGCTGTAAAGCATAGGGCCGACTTTATCTTCCATCTGATGCAACAAGTCGAAAATAGATGCACCATCCTTATGTTGCAGTGCAAACTGTCTGACATTTCATTGGCCGATAACAAAGTGATCTCATTGGCTATGAGGTGCCTCTGGCTCAGAGAATGAAATGAAACTTACCGGAAACAACATTTTAGCTATTTTTATTTTTGTATCTAGCAAAGTCACAGCCGATTATTGCTAACTCAATGTCGTTATCCGGAGAGTGGTCTAAAAAGTATGTCATTATTTAGAGAGTTTTATTACTAATAACATATAGTAAAAAAATCGGGACCGGGGGCCAATGTCGTTATCGGGAGAATGTTGTTATTCGGAGAGGTCGTTATCGGGAGAGTGCACTGTATAATATATGCATATGCAATATGGCTTTATGATTATCCGTTTCATAAAAAAACATCCGACTGTCTGGGATAAAGATGAGGTTTATTTCTTCTTACAGGATCAGTAATCAGCTATTATGTTTAGTTAATGGTTAGATTATATCTTGATTGCTATATAAATATTCCAGGAGTTGTTATACACATATATTGTGTAGGCACTGTAATAAATTTAAATTAGTTAATTCAAGTGAATGGGATGGAAAATGATGTTTTTGAATAAATCTTGTCATTCTCATAAATGGAAAAAGTTCTCATGAACCCTTCTTTTTCCTCTTCTCTTCCCCCCTCACCCCCCTCTCTTTGTTTTAATTTTATCATATCAAGCTAAAGATTGGTCGACATTTATACATATGTACATTTTTATAATCCAATATTTTTTTAATGTAAAAAAGAAAACAATAGAGCTTAATAAAAGAAAAGACAAACTTCAGATTTAAAAAAAAAAAAAAAATTTAAGCCCCACTGAAAACGTTATATTTGATTTTTTATTTTAAAGTCAATAATATGTAGTGTGATGGACAAATTTATGATCAAATTTCAATAAGAAATCTTTTTACTTTTTTATTTTAATATATGTATATATATATGATTTGTAAACATTTGAGTTTGTTCCTCTAAGTGGGGATCTGCGCCTGTGTCAGGATGAGACATTTAGGTGATAAACTAAGTACACTGATAGGCTGCTCTTGGAATCCCCATCTCTTCTGAATGTGAACTAATTCCCCCATAGTGGGCAGGGAAGCACTTACTGTGACTTCTATCCCCTTATATCTGTTTTCCAACATGCTTTCTGTCTTTGTCTTGGGATGAGATTACTTGATTTTGTCCTGGCCCTGGCCAGATACCTTAACTGAGAGGGAAACAATCGAATGTATAGTTAGAGTTTTGGGAGATGATGTTTTTTTTGTCTTGTAAATCATCTCTCCGTTATGAACTGTATTATGTTATGTTTACATATTATATATGATTTGTAAACATTTGAGTGTTCCTCTTCATGCGGACCTGTGCTTGTGTCTGGATGAGACTTCTAGGTGATCTCAAACTAAGTACTTTGATAGTGTACTCTTGGAATCTACATCTGTTTCTTATTTGAACCCAATTCCCCTTTGTCTTACCTTTTCTTGGTGCTTTAGTTGTAATTCTAGTTTTTACGATCCCATTTCTTCCTTTTTACTGGCGCTGATATAACCTTAGTGTTGTAAGCAATTATTTGGTAGTCCCCCCCCCCCCCCTCCTTAGTATTTTTAAACCTGTAACTGGGTGGGGGGAATCTTCTGGCCTCCCAAGGTAGACAGGTCACTTGCTGCCCCCTTATATCTATTTTCTGAGTTACTTTCTTGGTCTTGGAATGGGATTACTTGGTTTGTCCTGGCCCTGGCCGGAATCCTTGACTGAGAGGAGGAAACAGTATTAGTTTTGGGAGATGACATTTTTTCCTTGTATATCATCCCTGTGTATTGTAATATTTTTTTGTTTTGAAGTTTTGTAATCATTTGAGTGTTCTTCTTAGTGGTATCTTGTGCTTGTGGCTGGATGGGATTTTTAGGTGATCTCAAACTATGCCCAAAGATGGTATGATCTTGCCAACCAGTATGATTTCTCATATTTTTAAGTTTAAGACGCTTTGAGGTCCAAAGAGTTTTTCATATAGGGGGGAAAATGATAAAACTAAAAGAAGGTCATTAAAAATTGTCTTCATCTAGATGAGAATCGGAGTATATTTCCATGTATATTTCTATTTTTTAAGTCTTTGGTTTCTGAAATATTATTAAATTCCATATTTAACTGACGTTATTACACTGGTTTGACTGAAATTAATGATAGCAGGATTTTCCTACCCTCCATAAATTTGGTTAATGTTAAATTTTGATATTTTGGATTTTTGAACATGTTGAAATATATTTTTTTTTTTTTTTTGGGGGGGGGGGGGGGGGGGGGAGGGGAGGAATATGAGACAATTACCACAGATATTGGGGAAAAATATGATAAATCATTTCAAATGGTTGAGGCTGGTTGGCAGGTCTGCTCTTGGACTTGGAATCTAAATCTATTCCCTATTTGTACCATTGCCCTTTGTCTTATTTTACTTGTGTGCTTTTGAACTGTAAACCTTTGAATTTTTTACTATCCCATTTTCTTCCATTTTACTGGCGTTGAAATGACCTAAATGTGTCTGAAGTTCCGTAAAATCCTTAAAAACAAACAAATATAATTCATTAATTCACTGACCAGCTGTGCCAAATCTCGTATTGTCAAACATAATTAATACTATTAGTACTAAAGCAATAACATTATACAGACGTGTGTACTTTTGTATAAGTGTGTTGTTTGACAAGGATTTAAATTAATCATTCTCATTTATGATTGGAGTGCTCAGAGGAAAATCAGTGAATGTACTGCCTATTATTATTATATATGCAAATCCTTCCTAGTAAAATTTATGGTTTATTAATAGATTAAAACCCAATTCATTATGATTTTATTAATTTTGTTTAAGAGGGAAAAGTAACAAATGGACAGGGACTGTGTATGTCTGTCTGTGTCCTTTTGTACGTTCATGCTTCTCACCCAGCTTGTTGTTAAAAGGGAAAGAACGATTGAGAGATTTGTGTGTGTGTGTGGTTGCACATTCATTGTTATTACGTGCTGTTATGTTTTCCTCTTAGTGGGATCCTGTGCTTGTGTTTGAATGAAACTCAGAAGTGATTTCAAACTAAATACATTGATAGTGTGATCCTGGAATCTACATATGTCCCCTATTTGAATCATTACCCCTGATCTTTTCTTATTCTGGAGTGCTTTTAATTGTAAAACTAGAATTTTTAAAATATCCCATACTCCTCCTTTTCAAGAGTACTGAAATGACTTGCATGTGTTGCAAGCACCATAAAACCCTGTCCTGGTACTTAAATGATATAGTTTTGCCTAAACCTTGACCGAGACCCCTTAGCGAAAAGTAGACTTTGAGATGTATCTTGCTGTTGGAAATACTATTTCCTCTACTTGTAAATCATTTCTTTGATGTGATTTTGTTAGCGATTATTATTTGTTAGTATTCAAAGTTAACTGGGTGGGGTTCCTGACCTCCCATAGTGGTCAGGGAGGCACTTACTGTGTCTTTATCCCCTATATCTGTTTTCAAACATGCTTTCGCAGGTGGTTGGATGGGAGCATCACCCTTGAATCATATACCTATGATGTTCGCATGGGTGTACGATCCGATAGTGATGTCGTTTCTTCTTCTCTTTACTAGCCTATCCTGCTTCTTTGGTTTGTGATTGTATTTTTGACAGGGGATATTTTTTTTCCTGTAAATCCTCTGCCTGTTTGTTCTTGGTTATTTATAATTTAGCTTATGATATCTTTAGGTTATGATTTTGATTGACATTTGTACTATTTTTGTTAGATTGCTTGTTTTTTTGTTTCAGCGGTCTCTCATATAACCTCAATTGTGTTGGAAGAGACCTAAAGCAACAAACAAAAAAAAAAAAAAAAAAAAAAAAAAAACATGCTTTCTGTTTTTGTCTTGGAATGAGATAATTTGGTTTTATCCTGGCCTTGGCGGATGCCCTGGCTGGGAGGGGGAAAGTCAAATGTATAGTTTTGGGAGATGATATTTTTTGTCTTGTAAATCATCTCTCTGTTATGCACTGCATTATTTTTAGTTTTACACATATATGATTATGATTTGGTTGTAAACATTTGAGCGTGGTGGGGGCTTGTGCCTGAGTCGGGATGAGACATTTAGGTGACCTCAAACTAAGTACACTGATGGTGTGCTCTTGGAATCTACACCAGTTCCCTTTTGACTTACTTTTTTTTGGACTTTTGACTATCCCATTTTCTTCCTTTTTACTAGCCTTATATGACCTAAATGTGTTGCAAGCGCAGTAAAACCATTTAAAACAATATTCAAAGTTAAGATTAAATGTATCACTTTTGTCTGTTTGGAATAATGAGGTACTGAGACATTGATCTTGGAACTTCATTTATCTGAATCCGATTAAAGTGGCTCCCTTAGCCTCACTTTTACGTGGATATGTTCCACGTTGACAATATTTTGATTTCTCTGTGCTTTCCCCCATGCCCAATGTTGACATGCATTGCAAAACGCTATTTAACTTATAAGAAAATTAAGTTTTCATCACTGAACAAACCTTCAATCTGCCAATGTATTTATACAATTTCTTGTAATTTGTAGTCATGCCTTTTTATTGCCATCTCGTTTGTAGCTAGACATTCCAAGAAGAGATAAATTATACAAGACAGTAGAGTTGAACTTTTTGTTGTTTGCACGATTACCCACCCATATTCCATGCATGTCGATCTTAACAGTTATTCATTTTCTCATCGTAAATAGAATTTCCCTATACAATTATAGAGAAAACTAATCTTCAACTTATGACAAAATGTAATCAAGAGTGATGTTTATGAATGTCAATGTTATTGTTTTACAAAAGGAGTTACTACTGGCAATCATATTTCATGAAAATTCTCTTGATTATTTAAGTTGACATTGGTATGAAACGCATGTGGCCTTTTAAAGAAAGTTTTATTCATACCCGATGAATGATTGATTGATTACTCAGATTTCACAATATCTTAAAAGGTTTATAAACTTCTCATTGTCATGCTGTTATTCGTGATGCAATAATCATGTGTGGTTTTTATTACACATAATTTATAATTTTATTCATGTCTATGTTGTAAATGTGTAAACGGACGGTTTTAAACATTTTTTCCTTTCTTTTTGAGCAGTTTTTAAAACAGAACTTTGTTTTAGTTTTAGCCTCAGTTTGATTTTTATACTTGCATGTTCGTTTCCAACGCCAATGACCAAGAAGTTTATTAATTTAATACAAGTACCACCGTTTGTGTGCATCTGTTTATGTGTGTAATTATCAGATAAAAGTGTGTTGATATTTAGTATATTCCATTGTCATTTTTTGAATGAAGGATGAAGCAAAAAAGGTAAAATAGACGGATGAAAGTGTTTGATTTTGAATCTGAAGGGTTATGTAGTCCTAGATGAGATTTGCTATATGTAATATGTAACTCAACCATATGCTTATCGATTATTTATTGTTTGAAGTATTAAAGCATTTGAATTGATTGAAAAGATGAGGGACTAGATAACACCCTAGATATATTACAATTGGAATAAAATTTATTACTTTACAAAGTTTTTTCTTAGTCAGTTTCTTTCTTCTTTTTTTTGTGTGTGTTTTTGATGGCGTCATCAAATTAAAATGGAGAGAGCGGGTGGTTGGATGGGAGCATCACCCTTGAATCATATACCTATGATGTTCGCATGGGTGTACGATCCGATAGTGATGTCGTTTCTTCTTCTCTTTACTAGCCTATCCTGCTTCTTTGGTTTGTGATTGTATTTTTGACAGGGGATATTTTTTTTTCTGTAAATCTTCTTGCCTGTTTGTTCTTGGTTATTTATAATTTAGCTTATGATATCTTTAGGTTATGATTTTGATTTACATTTGTACTATTTTTGTTAGATTGCTTGTTTTTTTGTTTCAGCGGTCTCTCATATAACCTCAATTGTGTTGGAAGAGACCTAAAGCAACAAACAAACAAAAAAATGGAGAGAGGTACAGGTCGTTGCTTATAACGACATTGTTGGGAATGGCAATTTTAAGACTGAATGTCGCTATGTCTGATAAATACGAACCTGAGTCAAAAAGTAAAGGGATTGTGCTTATACTTTATAAAACAAATCAAATCAATACCATGCATCATACCTCGAATTAAAGCTTGGCATTAGCCGAGTAGAATACTACTTCTCAACATAGTCTATGCCTTTCTCGATAGCCACTGTCCACCTTTTTGTTAGAGCATGTATCCTGTACTGGAATAAGAGCCAGTTTTATCACTACTGTCTTTGCTTCTTCATCATCTTCAACTTCAAATGATGTCTCCTCATTGCCTACTCCAGAGGACTAATAAGAAGAAAGTCTGAACGATTCACGTTCAACCCACCTAAAATTAAAACACTGCAGGTGGACTGTGGCTATCGAGAAAGGTGTAGACTGTTGAGATTAATAAACTTTTCCACAATGCAATTGAAAATGTTACTCGAGGTTTCTTCTTTTACAAAAAATAAATTCAATGACAACTCTCTATCCCTCCGGACATCCACAGGGGCAGACATTTTGAACAGCTACATTTTTGTCAAAATTTAACAAAATTAAAATTTTCAACTTTTGGTTTAGAGTACATTTGTAGGTTCAAGTTCAACTGAGCAAAATATGACGCCATAGGGAAAAAAATGAACTCAGTAGGTGATTTGTGCCATTACTTTTTGACTCACCCTCGTACATTAAAGAACAAAAAAGTGAAGGTAAAATGCAAGGCAATGTGCGACAAGAGGCAGTCAAGCGTAAGTTTTTGGTGGCCCTAAAAATGACTTGTTAAAAATGACTTGTTTTGTTTGTTTTTTTAAAGGGTTTTACAGTGCTTGTAACATATTTAGGCAATTTCAGCGCTAGTAAAAAGGAAAAACATGGGACCGTAAAAAAGTTATAGATTTACAATTAAAAGCGCACAAGAAGAGTAAGACAAAGGGAAATGGCAAAAAATAGGGAAGAGGTGTAGATTCCAGGAGCATACTATAATTATGCATGGCTCGATGTTTTTGTTTTTAAGGGTTTTATGGCGCTTGCAACACAGTAAGGTCATATCAGCGCCAGTAAAAAGGAAGAAAATTGGATAGTAAAAAGATTCTAGAATTACAATTAAAAGGACTTGTGGAAAAAGTAAGACAAAGGGGAATTGGTTCAAATAGGGAACAGATGTAGATTCCAAGAACACACTATCAATGTACTTAGTTTGAAATCACTTAAAAAAGTCTCACCCAGACACTAGCACAAGTCCCCACAAAGAGGAATACACTCAAATGCTTACAATATACATTCAAAATAACAAATATAACAATACATAACAGAGATGATATACAAAGAAAAAAATTTCATCTCCCAAAATAATAACTATGCATTTGACCGTTTCCCTCCCAGCCAAGCACTATAGCCAGGGTCAAGGCAAAACTCAGTAATCTCATTCCAAGACAGACAGAAAGCAATTTGGAAAACAGATATAAGGGGATAGAAGCTACAGTAAGTACCTCGGCTCCCTGCCCACTGTGGGAGGCCAGGAACCCCACCCAGGCATGGTTTGAAATCACCTAAAAGTCTCATTCTGACACGAGTTACAGGTCCACAGGAGGAACACACTCAAATGTTTGCAAATCATGTTTGTAAAAAAAAAATATGTATAACTATAACTGTTCATTCGACTGTTTCCCTCCCAGCCAAGGTCAGGAGATAACTAAGTAATTTCATTCCAAGACAAAGAAAGCATTTGGAAAACATATAGGGGAATAGAATACACAGCAAGTACCTCCCTGCCCATCGTGGGAGGTCAGGAACCCCACCCAGATGACTGCTTTAGAGGCTGGGAGTTTTTGAAATGATTACATGAATGACAACCTTATCAATGCCTTTTTTCAGGCAGACTGACAGATGCTCTCAGTGCAATGTTGCACCGGTCCTTACAATTTTGATATGTTTGTTTCTTTTTAAGGGTTTTACGGCGCTTGCAACACATTTAAGTTATATCAGCGCCAGTAGAAAGGAAGAAAATGGGATAGTAAAAAGTTCTAGAATTACAATTAAACCACCCAAGAAAAAGTAAGACATAGGGGAACTGGGAACAAATAGGGGTCATATGTAGATTCCAAGAGCACACCACCAATGTACTTAGATGAGATCACCTTGTAAGTCTCATCCGGACACAAGCACAAAATCCAACAAAGAGGAATACACTCAAATGCTTACATTATACATTCAAAAGAACAAATATAATATTACATAACAGAGAGATGATTTACAAAGAAAAAAAATCATCTCCCAAAACATTAACTATGCATTTGACTGTTTCCCTCCCAGCTAGGACTCCGGTCAAGGCCAGGACAAAACCAAGTAATCTCATTCCAAGACAAAGACAGAAAGCATGTTAAAAAACAGATATAGGGGGATAGAAGACACAGTATGTACCCGCCTGCTCACTATGGGAGGTCAGGAACCCCCCCAGAATTTTGATATGAGTGCACAAAAAAATAGCATCACAATAATGCACAGTAGATCAAATGAATCAAAGAAACAAAAAGATATATATATATATTTTTAAAAATTTATTGGTAAGGGATTTCTTATTCAAACAACAATCGTGACGGACCTGCAAGACTATGTTCCAATCTATGTCTTATAAATCACTCAAATGAACTCTGGACCATGGATAATGTAGGACATAAGAGAGTCAAAAGATACTGAACACTATAATGATGTAGTCAGCTTTAAACAATGAAGAGAGAAATTTAATGAGGAAAAACTTCATAAATTCAGATATAACCTTATCCCGAATAGAAATAACGAGACTAGAATACTGAAACCCACTTTCCACTTGAAGAAATACCGATACCAATTAATGATAATAATACAACTCTCTCTAGTTCTGAAACATTTATTATTCACAGCTAAATCTAAATTTTTTTTACTGAAATATCTACTTAAAATTCTTGACCACAAATTCCTCTCCCTTCTTGATGTTTGCAATGAGTTCTGGCATGGCAGCAGTTACCAAATTGCGTTCATAATCCAGCAGTTTGCCAATTCCCAAGTTCTTCTCAACACCGTTTTTCTGGAATTAAGAGAAGAAAGGAAAACAATGAATTTCCAATATCTCAATGAATATTTTGTATGCATCTTAAAATTCACAGAACTTAAACCTTTAAAGTCATATCAACACCCAGGAAAAATAATACAAAAAAAACAATTTTAAAATTTCACAATTGGAATTACAACATTACTGGGTTTCAGAAAAGTAAAACAAATAAGAAAAATAATAAAGTGATAAACAATCCTACACAGTAAAGCAAACTTTAGAAGATGCTTGTTTATCCTTGCTTTTGTATTTTTAGACTTGACATAATGTATTATGACAATCGTACTAACAAATATAATGTTTAATTCCCTACCCTGTATAATTAGGTTCCAGGGGATTTACACAAAGGAAAAATGATATGAAAAACACATATACACACAAGCCCATGAAGACCTAATCACACAAATGTATCACTTAATTCTTCAAAATCATTTACAATTGATAAACATTGGTATGGTTGTTGATGAAGACCGAAGAAGTGCTTGAGGCAAAAAATCGAAACATGTTCCATGTTTTATCTTTTAAAAAAAATTTTGTCACGCGATTTTCAATGATTACCCATAAACAATCTGTCTGAGACAAAATTACACAAATAAATAATTTATGGAAACATCTCCCATTGAAATATACATTGAAACCACTCCTCAGCTAACATAAAACATCATTCAACAAAGTTCTTGTTGATTTCTGACTGGGGGAGATGCTTAGTGGAAGTTTGCAAACGTGCAGTTCCAAATTCAAATTAGAAATACACACACAAAAAATAAAAAAATAAAATAAAAATAATAATTTAAAAAAAAAAAAAAAAAGAAGAAGAAAATAAAATTTATAAATAAAAATATAATAGAAAAGACTCTTACCCCTAGCAAAATTGGTGTAGCAAAATACTTGGCCTCAGTCTCATCAGATCGCACAAATGCACATTGCACTTTCCCCTCTGTACCATTCATGGCATCAAGCAAAGCACTGGCAAATTCAGCTGCAGCGTAAGCCATGGACAGTGTGGCTGAACCCTAATAAAATATTAACATATCCATTGTTAGAATGTACACAAACACTTAAGTAAAAATCTTATATTTTCAATCTTTTAAAAAAAATGGAGTGATAAGTAGACAGAAAGATAGATAGATAGATAGATAGATAGATAGATAGAGAGAGAGAGAGAGAGAGAGAGAGAGAGAGAGAGAAGGGGGGGGGGAGGGAATTGATTATATTTAAAGATCTGAACAAGTGTGTAAGAAAGATGCCTGACAAAGCAAGAAAGAAAAATACAAGGAAAAAAAAACCATTCCCAAAAATTAGTCTACCTCGATTGGGGATCGAACCCCAGACCTTCTGACATGCTACCATGCTACCATTACACCGATGCCTGCTCCTAAATTTCTTGATATGATTATGTTTGCTGAGTAAACCATGATCCAAATTATTTCAAAATTCACTAAATTATCTGTTTGGTTAAAGCCTGACTCAAGCATGGTCACTGGGAGGAGAGTCAAGTGGACTGATAGTATAACAAAAGTGTGCCCGAGTTAAAGGTAACCCTCTAAAAAAAACAATACAAATGGCTCCCTGAGACGGACATTTAACAGTTCTGACACATTTTAAGCTTTTCCCATGACAATATAATTTTGCACATGTACATTTTATTTGTTTTTTTGTGTGCATTCCATTCTTGAATAATTTCCCATTTCGTTTCTTTAACATTCTAAATATACTGGGCAATGGACCTAAAATAAGCATTATAGAAAATGTGAGATAATATGGAGCATCCAATAACTCCATAAAAATATTTGGAAAATATGTTGGGTTTGAAAAATTCAAACTTTCTGTGTTTTGTTTTATGTTAAACAACAAAAGTTGATTAAATATCATGACTATTAATCTTTGTGATTGTCATGGCAACTGCATATGAGGTCCCCTTTTGTCCATTTAGTGGTCACCAATCTGTAACCATGTAATTTGCAACACACCTAAAACCCTGACATGCCTGAGTCTGAAGTGAGTGTGCTTATCCAAAAACAAAATTGTATTGTACAAAAAAAATAATTTTTCTAAACCGCGGTAGGTACTGTAAGAAAATTTCATTTGCAAAAAAGCAATGAGTACCATCGTCAATTACCAAAAGCATAAGAAATGATAAGACTAAATATATATATATATATATATAAAATATAGTGATATACTTACAGCTCCTGCCTTTGCCTCTACAACTTCTGTGCCAGCGTTTTGAATGCGTGTGCTTAGTTGGGCTCTTTCCTCCTAAATGAAGGGGGGAGAGAATGAGTCAATACAATCTGGGGTCAATCATTAAAATAAAAAAAATAAAAAATTCTATTCTAAAGTTCAACCTAACCCTTCCACTATTAAAGAAAAAGAAAAAAAAGAAGACAAATAAAGAAAAGATGAAAGTAAGAATAAAAGAGATAATTTTATAACTTTTTCAGATGGCTAATATGACACCATTAGCACTTAGCAATCAGTACCACGAAAGACGACCAACAAAATACTTATATTTTTTGCGTCACGCGTAGAGATAATGATTTGTTCAAAACTGGAACCATGGATACTTTGGACATCAAACAACATACAGAGCTAAAATGTATTATCTAAAAGAGGGCGGTTTGAACTATATTCTCATACCACTCCAACAATAAAAAAGTGGCATTAAAGGTAGCAAAATGCTGTTATAGGAGTGAAAAAAAAACACGAAATTTTATTAATACAAAATTGTAATTGAGTCTGCATATAAGACGAACATCTTATCTCTATCTGTACCAATTGGTTTTACTGTGGGTTGCTTGATGGCTGAGGTATTGCATTTTGCCAATGAACAAACTTGCATGCATCCTGATTGTTCACTCCTATTTTGCAAAGACCATTTGAAGAAAATGTCTGGAAAAAATGGACCTTTTCCCTAGACCTATCTACCAGATGACAATTATATGGAATATGGTATTTAGTCATACTGGTGATCAAAACATTTACTTTTGTGAGTATCTTTTTTAAAATTTCGACCATCTGTACACCATGGAAAAACTTTGTGTACAGTTTAAATCTTGTTATCTTTAATTGCTTTAAAAATATGCTTCACAAGTATGATAAATCCTTTTGGTGTTTAGTTAGGTGTCGTCAAAGTTGGAACGCTTTTACATCAATTGGCAAGCAAAAAAATTCTAAGCTCTGAAAAAAAAATGAATTTGGTCTCCCTTTCTTATTTATGTATGGATTTTCAAAATTCAAAAAGTGTTTTAAATGAATATAAGAATTCTTTATGAATATTGCAAGAGACCCCCATTTTAAATATTTATAAATGTTCTCTTGTGGTACCTTCAGGCACGGAAATGATACGACAGGCAAATCAATTGTACAAGTAAATTTTGGAAAAGACAATATTTTAAAAACTCCTGGATCAGATGCTCCACAAATGCAGTAAGTAAAAAAAAAGGAGGGGTGAGTGAGAGAGAGAGAGAGAGAGAGAGAGAGAGAGAGAGAGAGAGAGAGAGAGAGAGAGAGAGAGAGAGAGAGAGAGAGAGAGAGAGAGAGAGAGAATATATACCTGTGGAAATGAGACTGCTGGAGTACACTGTGAAATGACTGGGATGATGGTGATACCGCTATGTCCGCCAATAACCGGGCAGTTAACTTTGTGAACATCCAAGCCCTTTGCTTCTGCTATGAATGTATTTGACCTAACAACATCCAATGTTGTTACTCCAAAAACTCTCTTCTCATCATAGACACCACGTAGTTTGAGAATCTCAGAAGCAATGGGCACTGTTGAGTTAACCTGAAGGTAATAAAAAATGTAACAGCTACAATATTATTCACGATGGAATGCCTTTTTTTCCCCTTCATTTTTTGGGAGGGGGGGGGGGGGGGGAAAGAGAAAAGAGAATAGGGGTGAAACAACCTCTCTGAAAACTTTGTCATAATGTGTAAAACATCTAAAAACAAGTTAAAGTTAAAATATGGGCGAATAATTTAATGTACAAGTTTCATTGCAGGAACAATGAAGATGTGTGAATTTTTAGGTCTCAAAACGTTGAGTTTGAGTTAAACCATAGTTATGTTCTTGCATGTTTGTTCTCGAAAGGGTGAACTTAATGTTTTGTTTGAAAGGCTGATCACGACACATTTAATTGCAACATCTTATTTTAAAGAATACAACAGCTGATTTAACAGCTTGCACAAAACTACCATTCCGGTCCCCTATCACCTCACTAATTAGGCATGCTAACAAAACACCATATATAAATGCCATACAATGCCTATGGGATGTATATCTTTAATTAGACTACTTGACAAGAATAGGGCACAATATCTGCAGCATTAATTGTGCTTTTTTTCATTGTTTAAACTCTCATGAATAAATACCTAATATTTCAAAATGTGAAGTATTTATTAACTTTGTCAATTAAAAAAAAAAAGCGTTGATACATCCCTTCTCCTTGGACAGCAGATAAGATAGCAAGTTTAATAAAGATGTTACAAGTTATAAAAGGAAGCCCTAGCTAAAGACAGGATAATTACATTTCTAAAATGTAACTTTCACTTACTGGGTTGGTGATAATACCAATCATGGCCTTTGGACAATTTTTAGCACAAGAATCCACAAGGTTTGCTACAATACTTGCATTAGTGTTGAACAGGTCATCTCTTGTCATGCCTGAAATTATACATTAATAATATGACAACAGTGAAAAACTCAACAACATGCACCTAGAAAAATAAAATTGTGAAGGCGCCATCAGAATTGATCAAAAGCCAATTTTTAGATTCTTAAGCCTAAGCTTAGCTTAATACTTCCCCCAAAAATTTCATTTTACACCAATCAGTAAAAACCTGTTATTAAAATTCAGAAAATAACATATTTATCCTTTCACATATAAAATGTCTTTCTAGAGACATATAAAAGCTCCACATTCCTAATTCAGTGATTTTATAATTTAAGTCTAGGAATCTATAGTGGATTCAGAAATGCCAAAGTTGATTCTGATTAAAGAATACTTACCAGGTTTCCTGGGAACTCCAGCAGGAATAAGAACCAATTCAGAGCCTTTCAAACAATCTGCCAATTGATCATCCCCTAAATGTCCCGTAACTTTTGCTCTGGTTTCAATGTGACTCAAGTCGGCTGCAACCCCAGGTGTATGTGCAATGTCAAAGAGGGCCAAGTGTGAAATTAGGGGGGACTGTTTAAGGAGGAGGGATAATGGCTGACCAATACCTCCAGCCGCTCCTAACACCGAAACTTTCGCATTGTTCTGGAAAAGAAAAAAAAAAGAAATTTAACTATGAATGGAACTGAGAGTTATTAATCAAACATCTTTTGGTATCAAACAATAAAAGTAAAATGAATCAAGAAGGCAAAGAACTTTATTTGATAGAAGAAAGCTTAAAATCAAGAAGGGAAATTTCACGAAAATGTCAACCGAAGGGGTGTTTTACAAATCTTTAATAACATGTTAAAATTTGGTACCAATTTGTTGGAAAATCATTCAGGATTATGAATATAAGGACATTTCGTGCATATTTGTGGTACAGGATGCTTATTGTAGTTTTATGTAAGGGCATCCCCTATTTGAAGAATGAAAAGAATATTTTCTCAATATTATAAATCTTGCAACTTCTACAAAATTATAGCCACCTTTGCTTTTGTTTATTGATATTAAAACAATTATAAGTATCAGAAACCTATATAAACATTCAAATTTACGATTTAAAGGAAATGTTGTCCTCATCTGTTGTTTTAATGACCTTGGGAAATTGTATGTCAGTCCGTTACCATCAAAACAGTATTTTTTCATCTACGAAAGATGTGATTGTTGTACAGACTCACTATTTCAGATTTTCTGTTCTTACATGAATGGCTTTAGCACTGTAAGATAATTTTTCAAGAAATTTATCATTTAAGGTACTTTTGTTGGGTAACGGACTGACATTTTTAGGGTAACGGACTGACAGTAACAGACTGACTAATTCTATTTTAATTCAAAGACAATATATAAAAGTTGTTTTTTAAGTCTCAAGAGTAATGTCCACTCCAATGTGTTTCAACTGATCAGGCAGCCATTTTATAAACATTTGGATCATGAAATTTCAAACACTGGTCTTCAACATCAAGCCTGCTATTTTTCAATAGGTAAGTTGAATCTTTTAAAGCTTGTGAATCTTTTGATCACTTGAAGATTTTTGCTATGTTTGAATTGAGGGAAAAACACTGTTTTTTGTTCTATAATATCCTTATGACAATGGAGCCAGTAGTAGTCTTCTGTTAAAGGGGCAAGAAGCCATGGGAGAAAAAAGAAATCAAACATTAAATTAATGTGGAAAACTTTTGAGTCACTGAGGCTTTAAATGTAGTGGGTCAGCAAGCTGTTTAGCTGTGTATGTCAATATTTTAGTTGTTACAAAGTAATGTGATACAAGTTAGAAATGAGTTTTATTTTCTTAGTTTTGCTGTATTATTTTTAAGAAAACAAGATTTGCTTTTTATTCCGATTTGACTTTCATAGCTTATGATGTAATTTCGCTCAATTTTCTTTATTCACAGGTTCAAGATGCCTACTCTATCCATGGTTCAAATTATCAAGAAAGACTGAAAACTGATGGACGTTACATTGTTTAGGAAAAAGATAGGCAACAAAAGCAGGAGTCTCAAAGAAAACTTGAAAATGATTGTAAAGGACGCTTAAAAGAAATAACGGGATTTTTCAAGCAAAATGGAAAAAAAAAAGAGAAAAGCTGATCAATCTACAACTCCAAAAGAAAGTAAACCAAGCACACCTAAATCCACATCTGCCTCACATTTCAGCACAGGAAAGTAAACTACTGAATTCAACTTTGAGTCTACAATCCTCCCAAAAATTTAAAAAAAAAAATTAAACTATGCCTGTACTGCTAAGGGCATCCATCAATCAATGGTTTTTGAAAGATTTTAATCATGGAAATGGGCATTCAAGATGAAATAAAATAATTTTATCGAAAATTTCTATTTGGACAAGAATTACTCTTGGCGAGCACCAAGGGAAAAAGATTTCATAATTGTGAGAGATGAAAAAAAAAGAAAAGACGAAAATTCAAAAAAGTTTCCTGTAAAAAAAAACCCTGAAAAAGAGGTTGTTGATTGTTAGTGAATTTCATCCAGGAATCAAAATTGGCTTAAGTTTATTTTGCTCCCTCTGAACCTCAGAATGTACTTGTAAGAGAAATCCCACAATCTGCATAGGAAAATTGTAACAATCAAGGATCAAGGATAAAATGGTCCAAATGAAATTTTTGTAGACCTTTCTCAGATCTTATAACTGGCTTTCTGGTCAAAAGCAGATGAGGAAGAGATTGACTGCCAATACATTTTCTATCGCCCAGTTTGCCTTGATGGTCATGGCCCATTGACAATTCCTAAGCTTGAGGAATCAAGATGAAATACAAAATAAAAATTAAGCTTCAAAAATAAGAACCAAAAGAATGTTTAACCTTCCCCAGTTTTAAAGTCCTTTCATATCTACATTTAAAAAAAAATGATAAATTTGATTTCATAGTTGAAATAAAGTTCCCGTTTGACTTTGACAGAATAGATTTCAACTCTACGAAACATTATTTCATTATTTAATTTTTAAAAAAGCAAAGTTGGGATTGAGGTAATCAGATGTCACCCATCGAGTTACTCATCATGCCCAATGTAGCTTGACATCCATATAAGGAAGAGTATTGGTTTGATCAATCACACTGGGTATTCAGTGTTGCTCATAATTACATAATGTGTTCTTTGCTCTGGATTTTATGGAGTAACCGTTATTCTGAGTAATAAAATTCAGAGGTGTCAGTCCGTTACCATCCATTTGTCAGTCCGTTACGGACACTTTTTCTAAGACTGCAGATTCAAATTTTGGACAATCTTTTAAATATTGCTAGTGGGTTGTAGAACAACATCTCGTGGTTACTATAAAAGAACGTATTTGTTACTGGAAGGTTTAACTTCAGAAAGTTTGATCCATCTACATATAAAATTGAAAAAGATGGATTTTCTGATGTCAGTCCGTTACCAACATAATAATGTCAAAAAAATTCAAGTTGATTAAGATTCATCTTTATCCTTCTGATATATGATAAGGGTGGACATGATACATGTCCATGGGAAATATTAGCTCCATACAATAAATACATTGCATTTCAGAGCACGAAATGTATGCAATTTTGGTCTGATTTGTCAGTCCGTTACCCGTGGAATTTCCCAGAAAATAATAAATACTTAAAGTCAAACTAAAATACTTTTTAAAAAATATTATCGAAATCCTTTAAAAAATCCCTAAACCCTTTAAGATCAACTCGACAAAAACCTGACAATGGCCAAATATTCATGGGCGTGGTAGCCACGACTAGCCTCAGTCAGTAAAATCCAAACATTGTGAAGGAAATGGCAGGCCTGTCAATCTTGATTTTTATAAATTTGCCGACGAAAAATAAAAAATGTAAAAATTGGGACTGGGAAATGCAATTTCATACATTGATTCATACCACCAGATGGCAACCCTGGAAACGCTAGAAATGAAATTATGAAAATAACATTTCACTTCTACAAATTGTCAACGAAGATAAATTGAAACTGGTTATCTCAATATAATGAACTAATTTAGATTTTATTCATTTTTTTAAAAGGACCTCTAGTAGAGCCTCTAGTAGAAGTAGTCTTGCTAGGCCTGGGTCACTTTGACTTTGACTTTGAATTTTTTGCCAGTTTAGTTCATGTGACTGAAATCCATTTTTTTTAGCTTGGTATCATAACCTTTAAATAAATTAAATAAAGGAGGCAAAATAATCTAGCCTCTGTAGCTTAGACATGAGAGGCCTGGGCTCTTATTTTTGATACTTATCATAGGACTCTAAAAGAGAAATTCAAACTCAATCATGCATATCATGCGTGGACTATAAATCAGGGCAAGTTGAGTTTGAGCACTTGTCACAACTTACCCTTGACGTACACTTGACCTGTCCTGTGCACTTATACAAATACGTGAAGTATCTAGTTATTTAAATGTCCTAATGCTAGAAACGAGACCATATAGAACGTAACAACCCAAAGCTGTCCGCCTAGACTAGAAGACTGGGGAAACATATCCGAAGACCTTGAGCTTTCAGATCAAGACAGGTCTATCCAGGGGAGGAAACACTGAACATTGAATCAGACTTACTGACTGGGACTTCTTCTGAGCTGGCATAGCTATCTATGTTGTTCTAATAAAACACAAACCTTTGATGATGATGAAAACTGTTTTTTCACAACATTGATGAATAGCGTTGGCTTTGCTAATCTAGAAAACATTTTGTTATGACCTTTCAACACGCAACACTGTGCCGGCCGCTTTGCTATTTTAGAGATGACACTGGCAGTCCTGACACCATTGACCCTGACATGTAACCTGGAAGTTGATTCATGTCTAAACCAAAGGTCAGAGTTTAATTTGTAAAACTACGCTCTTGGCAACCTGTATCTTGAACAGATTTTATAA
>NC_088362.1:8125267-8157767 GCF_034508935.2 Berghia stephanieae
TTGTTCGTTTTGTTCTATACACAGTCATCAAAACGGCTTGGTCTCCTGGTCGTGCGAATTGGGCGAGATTTTGTTTGTTGTTCATTAGGAGTTTTAGTTTGAGCAGTAGGCTCTTTTGAGTTTGAGGCAGATGGGGATTCAATTTGGGGACAGGTCTTTGTAGAGAGGGGAATAGCGATAGTTTTCTGATATTTCTCTGGGCAACGGCGGAAGAGGCAGGTATTTCTCTGATGTGTTGTCTGTTCCTTCGGAAGTTGGTCCCGTTCGCGTCTTCGAGAACATATGATCTGGGATCATTCTGAATTTGGCGCATAACAGTTGCAGGGAGCCATTTATGTGTCTCAGGGTGTAAAACTCGTACAGGTTGTCCTGGGTAGAGGTGTGAGAAAGGGGTTGTGTGGGCAGTCTTGTCGAAATAGAACTTTTGTTGAGCTTGACGTTGTTTCAGGTTGTTGTAGATGTCATCTTGGTTGTGTATAGTATTGGATCTTTGTTTTGATGGGATTGTTGTCTTAATTTGTCGACCCATAAGTAGTTGTGCCGGGCTGCCCAAAGACGGGGTGATGGGGGTGGACCTCCAGTGCAGAAGGGCAATATTGGGATTTGTTTTGGCCTGCATAGCCTTTTTGATAATGTTTTTGACAGTTTGGATTTGTCTCTCAATGAAACCATTTCCTTGTGGTCTGTGGGGGATGATGTGACGTGTGTGAATTGCCACGAATCGGCGAATTCTTTGTACATTTGACTCGCAAAGTGTGGGCCATTGTCGCTTATAACCTTTTCAGGTATTCCGTATTCGGCAAATATATTTTTTGTGATATTTACTATTGAACTACTAGGTGCGGGTTGAGGAAGTTTTCGGATGATCGGAAATTTTGAGTGATCATCGGCTATGATGAGGTACTGTTGGCTTTTAATCTCAAAAATATCTGTACCAAGGGTACACCAAGGTCGTAGGGGAATGTCATGAGGTTCGAGTGGTTCGGACGTTTGGGCATTTTGATGTTCTTGGCAGATTTGACAGTTATCAATTATTGCGTCAATATCTTTGTGAATGCCTATCCAGTAGACGGTGACGTTTGCAAGAAGTTTAGTTTTTACCTTGCCAAGGTGGGCGGTATGTAGCTGTTGGAGAGTTTCTTGTTTTTGACTGGGTGGAATCATAATGCATTGACCTTTGAGAATAAGACCATTTTCAGCAGACATTTGGTCACGTATGCTCCAGTAGGGACGGAGATCTGATGTCAGTTCTGATTGTTTGTCTGGCCAACCGTTGATGATGCAATCTTTGAGGCCCTGAAGGACAGGGTCCTTTTGTGTTTCTTCTCTGATGATTGTTGAACGATCATTTGACATGTATACTATATCAACCCTCATGTCGAGGTCGATGTTGTTTTGATTATATTTGTTTGGAAGACGACTGAGCCCATCTGCTAGTTTGTTTTCTGATCCGGGTCGATGTGACAATGTGAAGTTGTATCCATTCAGAGAGATAAACTTTCTTTGAAGACGAGGCGGTGCAGCAGTGATTGATTTGTTGACAATCATTTGTAATGGTTTATGATCAGTGATGATTTTGAAAAAACGTCCATTAAGAAAGGTATGGAATCGTTGGACTCCGAATACAATGGCAAGAAGTTCACGTTCGATGCATGCATAGTTTTGCTCCGTTGTTGTTAAACTTTTGCTAGCAAAAGCAATTGGTTTTAGTTGGTTGTTTTCATCAGGTTGGAGTAAGGCTGCACCAATGCCACGAAGGCTGGCGTCACAATGTAGTTCTACTGGTTTGGCAGGATCATAGTATTGAAGGAGGGAGTTTACTGATACTTCACGTTTTAGGTCTTCAAAGGCTTGTTTGTGGTGTCTTTCCCAAAGAAAAATAGAATCTTGTTTTAAAAGATCTCTGAGGGTAGCTGTTTTCTGGCTGAAGTCATGTATAAATTTGGATAGGTATGTTGCGAACCCAATAAAGTGTTGTAGTTCTGTTTTTGATGTTGGCTCTGGCATATTTTCTAGGTCTTTGATTTTCAATGGATCTGGTTTAAGCCCATTACTGGTATATATATGTCCGAAAAATGGTACCTCAGACTGTTTGATTTGACATTTGCTCGAATTTAATACAAGGCCTTCTTCATTTGCGATTTCCATGAACTTGATCAGGTTTTTGTCATGCTCTTCTTCTGTCTTTCCATAAACAATGATATCGTCAGCTATCCCGCATGCATTTTGGCATCTTTGTAGTATTCTATCCATTTCCATTTGAAAAATATCTTGGCTTACTGATAAGCCAAAAGGAAGGCGTTGGAAACAGTATCTTCCAAAAGGGGTTTGGAATGTGGTGAGAGGTTGGCTCTCAGGATGAAGTTTTACAGACCAGTATCCAGATTTAGCATCCAACTTTGAAAAGTACTTTGCACCTGCGAACTCGTGATTGAGTTCCTCCACAGTAGGAATTCTATGGTGTGGTCTCAGAAGCGCTCTGTTTAGGTGTTTTGGGTCAAGGCAGGTTCTCAGACTGCCATCTTGTTTTGTTACATAGGCCAATGAGCTTACCCAACTGGTTGGTTCCTCTATTCGACGTATCACGTTTTGTTCACACATATTGTCGAGCTCCAGTTTGATTTTTTCTTTTAGAGCGATGGGGATTTTTGAGGGGGTCGATGCGGGCAGGTACATTGGGGTCAATAGTTAGTTTGTGTTCAGTTTTGAACTCGCCGATGCGGTCAAATTGCGATGGGTACAGCGCTTTCAGGTCGTGGATGTTTCTTATTGTAGTGTTTTTGTTTTTCGTAGCATGAAGGGGGCAGTGGAGGGTGATGATTTTGAATTCTTCGCAGCTCGGGAGACCGAGTATCGCTGGTCCAGCAACATCTACTATGTAGAATTGGGTGTATATCCATTTTGATTGTCTGTGCTGGCATGGTATGTTTGTGGTGCCGAAGCACTTGATTTCTGTTCCATTGTAAGCAGTGAGGTTTGTGTTTGTATGTTTTAATGTCCCTGCCACCGGTTTCCCTTTGCTGGTAATGTATTTTGGATACATTTGTCTATAAATTCTGAGAGGTAGTGTGTTTGCCTGTGCTCTTGTGCCTAATTTTAGTTGTAAATCATGGATACCTGGAATATCTGAAAGTTCGATTTGTAGTATTGTGAATGCTTCGTTCCTACCGCGTTGTTTTGTTTTGATTTCTGAAA
Source organism: Berghia stephanieae (assembly GCF_034508935.2). NCBI lineage: Eukaryota > Metazoa > Mollusca > Gastropoda > Nudibranchia > Aeolidiidae > Berghia > Berghia stephanieae. Next base: position 8,128,463 of record NC_088362.1, read on the forward strand.
ATGAGAAGGAATGTAGTTGTGAATTCATGTCATCTGTTTCTGATTCTGCACCGGATTCGTCTCTTTCTATTGTGTGCATATTGTTTTGCGGTTGTCTTCGGTAACTACGTTGTTGTGGGTTAGTTTGTTGTTGATATTTAGTTGTTAGGCAAAGTTTTGCCCAATGTCCAAGTTTTCCACAAACGCCACATGTCGATTTGGCAGCTGGGCACTGTCCCCTATTGAAGGGGTGATCTCGGCCACAGTTTTTGCAAACCGACCGTTGTACTGGTTTGTTATGGATGGGTCGTTGTGCTGATTTGTTACACGGTGGATGGATAATATCGATTGATTTCTGGTTCGTGGTTGGATGCTCGATTGCTTTCAGTGCAGTTAGATGTTGTAGGGAAGCTTCGTGCGATCTTCCGAGTTGCAGAGCCTCATCTAAAGTATATGTTTGGGGTTTGGTGAGGAGTTCTTTTTGGAAATCAGCGATAGGTGTTGCCGCAATTATTATCTCGATTAGTCTGTTTGCAATTCATCGTTTGTAAATTTACATTTGTTTGCGATTTGCTTGGCTCTATTCACAAAATCATCCAACGACTCTTCAGTTTGTTGTCGTAAGGTAGAGAGTTTTAGACGATTGATTCGAAAGTTATCAGCGGGATCGAGCTGTCTTGCAAATCTTTCCCAGATTATCTCTGGGTTTGACTTCTCTTGCTCGGTAAGATTCCAGCTGTTGAATCTGGTGAGACCTTCCTCTCCTGATGCTAGGAGTATTGTTGCCACTTTTTCCTCGTTTTTGAGCTTGGAATTAATTATGAAGTAAAGTTCCATTCTCTGTTTAAATAGTCTGAAAGCATCTGACAAATTGGGGGCACCCCAGTCCATTGTTGGAGGTTTATCGGCCATGACGAACAATCAGTTGAATGCCGGTTTGAGGATAGAAGTCAGTACTTCTGACTCGGTAGACCATGGGTGAAAAAATGAAAATAAAATGCTTGGTGGGAAAATACTAAAGATTAAGAAATTTAGAAATACTCATTAAAAGGGGAATGAATATTCGCTGCCATCATGTAATGTTTTGATTAAAGGAATGACAAGCTGAAGGTTTAGTATGAAACTCAAAGCAACATGTTTATTTCTGAGTCCGGTAAAAAGTGTTGCGTAACCAGAATACAGTTCCAACGGTAGCAGTCTCAATATAAGGGACTTAACCAAGTTAAATTGTACTTGTTAATATACTCAGTTGCAACCCTTAGTCCATGACACAGATAAAAACAAATTCTGTAGAGGTGTAGATAATGCAATGCTAAACAAAACAAAAATAAAAATGCAGTTACCTGAAATGTGACCCTCCGTCTCAAAACGGTATTATGTCGGGATGATTCAGACCCCAGAAATTGAACTTAGAGATAGAATGATGAGAAATTGGATCTTAGAAGTTTTTGTAAGGCAAGAAATAGTAGAGAAATTAAACCCAAGTTTAATATTTGTGACAATGAATTCAATTTACCTAACCGAGTGGATCCCGACATAATACCGCTTTGACAGGGCGGGTCAGAAATGTCTGTGAATGCAATGTTAGCACATCAATCCAACAATCTGAATGTTTGAGGTACGGCCCCCCAGATGAAAGAATTAATTCTTTTTTTTTTTAAGGGGAGTGGGTGGTAGGAACAATTTTTTCTTGTATTTTTCTCTGCTTTGTTTAGTACAAAATAAAATCAACCAAAAAAATCTAAACACCTTCCCCCCCCCTTTCCCCCCCCCCCCCCCCCCCCCCCCAAAAAAAAAAACAAAAACAAAAACAAAACCCACAAAACAACAAACAACTAACCAACCAAACAACAAAAAAAAAGATACAAAAAAAAAGAAGCCCAAACAAAAAAAAAAAAAAAATCTTAAGCTTCTATATAGAGCGGTATCCACTAGATGTGCTCTCTATGTTTTACAAGGGTCCCACAACGACAGAGACAACGCTGAAACCAGACTTATTTCATGCACGAGTGCTGTGATAGTGATGGAATATTAGTAAATAGCATTTTCCAAGGACTCAACTTTACACCGTCAGAACAAGTCCTACAGGCCTGAAGGCAAGATTCATTCCACAAGACCACAATACCACAAACTGGTTTTGTATCATACATATATTTTTTCTAGTTTTATCAGATATTTCTTTTGGTTTTGTTTTTAATGGTTTTACGCCGCCTCAAGCACATTTAGATCATATCAGCATCAGTGTAAAAAGGATGGAAATTGGATAGTAAAAACATTCTAGATGTACAATTTAAAGGACTTGAGGAAAAAGTAAGACAATGGGGAATGGTTCAAGTAGGGAGCGGATTCCAAGAGCACATTATCAGTGTACTTATTATGAGATTACCTAAATGTTTCACCCATACATCAGCACAAGATTCCACTAAAAGGAATACACCCAAATGTTTACAAATCATATGTTAAAAATAACAGGACATAACAGAGAGATGATTTACAAGGAAAAAAATATCATCTCCCAAAACTATAACTATACATTCAACTGTTTTCCTCCCAACCAAGGACTCCGGCCAGGGTCGAGACAAAACGTAGTAATCTCGTTCCAAGACAAAGACAGAAAGCAATTGGAAAACAGATACAGGGCGATAGAAGCTACACCAAGTACCTCCCTGCCCACTATGGGAGAAATTTCTTTAATTTATTTCTCTCTCTGTAGTAAGGAAACTATATCTCTCTCCTGTTTTTGTCTTTAATTTTGTTTTTAAAGGATTTATAGCTCTTTCAACACTTGAAGGTCATATCAGCACCAGAAGGGGAAGTTTTAAGATTAAAGTTTTGCATTTACAAACTCATTAAAAATCTAGACAAAGGGGACTGGTTATAATGGTGGACTGACGTTGATTTCAAGAGCCATCTATACATTATCTAGTCTGAGATCAACTTAAGGTCCTATCCAAATACAAGCAAAAGAGTATACTCGATGCTCTAAAATACATATAAATACAACGTAGATAAAATCTAGAATAACATAACAGGGTTTACACACACACACACACACACACACACACACACACACATACAAACACACACACACACACACACACACACACACAAAGACATTATATCCAATAATAGGGACAACATATCAAACTGTTTTCCTCTTGTCTGAGGACCTCAGCCTGTATAAGAACAAAGCCAAGCGATCTCATTCCAGGAAAAGGACAGACGTCAATACGGAAGGTACAGAAGGCCAGCAACAGTTAACTCTCTGACCCGCCATCTTAACTCACTCAATACTAGAGAATTTTGCTACTTTCCAAAATTGACAAAAAATGTATTAAAAATGAGCATGTGATTAGATTAAAATTAATCCGGGTAAACTACGGATATAGTCGGTGTTAGGGTTGAGTGAGTTAAACCACAAAATCGTTTGCCTTTATTGAATTTGTTATGTAAGTGTTGATAGGAGTTTGCATCATCATTTCTAATTCAGTTACACTTTCCCCCCTCCAAATCAGATGTTTACAATGAAGAAAAACAAGCATTGTTGGTATTTGACCACAAAGGGATTAGTCGATCAGTTGCAGTGATCATTGCTATTCTCATTCACCACAATAAATGGACCCTTGCTGTGAGTATACAATTTCAAAAGAAGATAATACGCTTTATTAATATTTTTATGCATTTTTTTTACATTTGGTATTTTATTTTCATTTTCTGCTATGTTTACAACATTTGTCTTCAATGCTACAAGCAATAAGAAATTCATGTAGAGCTACACCAGAGTCTCCAGAGAGGAAACCCCAGTCAGGAAGTGTTTTGGTCTTAAATTTCTACACTCAAAAGTGGCTGGATCACACCCAAGCTGTGACTCATGGGTGCCTTTCTACTTTTTGAAACGCTCACTTGAAAATATGCAAAATATATATGACAGAGGAACCTATTTCTCTCTTATTTTCCCTTTAATTTTTCCGTCTCATTTGGACTTTATTTTCCTCTTTTCCTTTTATTTTTGAAATTTGAAGGTTTTAAACATTTCACAAACTGCAGTTTTTAAAATTTATTTTTGTTTTTGTTTTTGTTGCTTTTGTTGTCTTTTAAAAAAAAATCATATTATATTACAAAATCCAATTCCTTATTTATCCATGTAAAATTTGTTGATCTTTTTCTTAAATGATTACAAAAATTAAACTAAGATAAGGATGAGAGTGGAAGAAAAATTATTCCCCTAAAAAGCGAAAAGACTGCAGACAAAATGTTCAGCGTGTTTAGTCTTTGAATACTCAAAAAATCACTTTGACACCCGTGTAGGATCCTTGCTACCAGGGGAAAAAAAACCCCAAAACATTCTTATGCTTACAATATTATCTCAACGAGTGAAGAGTAACAATAAGGCTGAAGTCAGGTGTTAAAGAAATAAAGGAAAAATGCAGAGACTTGATGGCCTCAACAGATACTAGTCAAAACCAAATGTCCTCATCCCAGAACAAAGACAGTTTTTTTTTTAGAAATAAAGCAAAAGATAAAAAGAAAATACAGAAGACTACAAGAGTTGATCTTCCTGATCATCTAAGGATTTTTCTTCTTGTTCAATGAGTTAGATTAAGTTCTAAAAAATGCTTAAGAGTTAGATTATTAATCTCCAATTTGCTCACATGTACTCCAAAGGGTTGATTCCTGTTAACACTTGATGGATCACTTACATTTCATTTTAGAATATCAGGCAACGACAATCTTAACCTCTCCTTACCACCCACAGAAAAATCGTCACATTCGTTACGATGCAACCGACCATTTTCTCATTCTGATTTCTCTTGTACATTAAAGAAATGCTTTGATTACATCTATAAATAATATACACTGTGTTGTAAGCTCATTTGTTACTTTTTTGTTTGAGTAAGAAAAGTCTATTCTTGTGTTGAGTGGGAGTGAATTTTTGGGAAAAAATCTAAAAATAGCTGGTAAGGAGAGAGTAAAGCAGTCGTGCAAAAGGGTTAAAACTCAATTTTCTTTTGTCTGTTTTTTGTTATACCAAACACAGGAGGCCTACAAGCATGTGCTCGATTGCAAGAAAACTATACGTCCCAACAGAGCCTTCATAGAGCAGCTTTCAGATTGGGAAAAAGACATCTTGGGCGAGAAGAAAACTGACATCAGTGACCCTAACTATTAAGATTTCTAAAAATGATAAATCAGTAAAGCTATACATCATTCAGCCCCAGCCCATATTTTTTGTGTAACACACACTATCCTCATTGTCTTGAGACTCTAAGACTGAATTTTGATCCGACATTAAATAACGGTGGCTTGGCATAATATTTATAAGAGAGTATCTCCATAATATTCCCAAACCAGCCAATATAAAGTTAGTATTGAGTTTCTGGAGAATATAATGTGGGGTATGAGAACAGATCATCATCATCATCATCATCATCATCATCATCACCATCATAATAATCATCGCCATCATCGCTATCATCATCCTCACCATCATCACCACCATCATCATTATCATCATCATCATCATCCTCGTGTTTTATTTATCATCGCAAAAATAATGTATATGATAATAAATTTGTTTTTACCGTTAATAAATTACCGTTAAGAAAATAAATTGTCCATACACATTTGAATCGTAATTTTGTTGCTTCATGATTTGCCAAAAAAAAACTTTCTTTACTATGATAATGTTTTGTTATGTTTCTATTTTGAGAATTTTACGGCTATTGGTCATAAGAGCACTAGTAAAATGTGAATTGATGAGATAGGCAAAAGATATAGATCTATATATTAGCTGTGTGTTCTAGACAATAGAAGGCAAGAAGATTAGTTCACATAGGGAATCGAAGTAGATCCTGAGATCGGTAACTGCTCGGTTGTTTGTGTTTTATAAACCTTTTAAAGAATTTTTTCCTGCATAAGTATTTGCTCCCCATTTGTTTCATTGTCACAAATACTAGGATCACTCTATCTCTGCCATGCTCTGGAAAAACACATATTTAGAAATTTGACCAGAAAACTCGTCCTTCCAATATTGATCGATTTAAATGACCCTCGCAAAGTCCCAGGTTTGAAAGTTTTTGCTAAGACGAGGGTCATTTAAATAAATCGATATTTGAAGGACGCATTTTCTGACCAAATGACTAAATATGTGTTTTTCCAGAGTACGACAGATCTGTGAGTCTAATCTAAGACTGCCTTTAAGCAGAAGACAGATATTCTCAATTTTAAAAAATTTATCAATTGATTAAAATAAAATGTTAATGAGGGAAAAGTATATTTGTTTTGTAACCAAAAGGGATCGGATTTGCTTTAATTTTGTAATGTGATGTGGCCTAGAGGAGGGGCCTCACTCAATTCATAGGCAGGTAAACTGAAGATTAATTATTCACATTTAGATGAAAAAGCTAACAAACTCAGTAGAAAGACATGCTTCCCAAAAATGTATCGTTTCTTGTTGGAAGAAATATACATTAGGTTATATTTCTCAGGTGGCAAAGGATCACTGCCATGGCTTGAGCAAAATAAAATTGTTGCATTCGAGAAAAGGACAGAACGCAATAAGGAAAACACATATGTATAGCCGTATAAAATCGTTTTTAATCTCTTTGTCTTTGTTAACAAAATATATAAATTCCAAAGATCCAAGATTCAGTGTACTTGGCTTGAGGTCACACAAAAAAAATCTCATCCAGACACAAGCGTAGTATTCCACCAAGAGGAATACACTCAAATGGTTACAAAAGATGTTTAAAAAAAAACACAACTATAATAGTACACAACAGAGATGATTTACAAGGGGAAAATATATCCCAAAACTAAAACTATACTATTTGACTGCCCTCAGCCAAGACCAGAACAAAACCAAATAATCTCAATCCAAGAAAAGAAAGCAATCTGGAAAATGAGATATTGTTTTTGTTTTTAAGGGTTTTACGGCGCTTGCAACACATTAAGGTAATATCAGCGCCAGTAAATAGGAAGAAAATGGGATAGTGAAACGTTCTAGAATTACAATTAAAGCACCCAAGAAAAAGTAAGACATAGGGGAACTGGGAACAAATAGGAATCAGATGTAGATTCCAACAGCACACCACCAATGTACTTAGTTTGAGATCCCCTATAAGTCTCATCCGGACACAAGCACAAAACCCAACAAAGAGGAATACACTCAAATGCTTACATTATACATTAAATAAAAAATCATAATAATCATAACAGAGATATGATTTACAAGGAAAAAAATATCATCTCCCAAAACATAACTATGCATTTGACTGTTTCCCTCAGCCAGGACTCCAACAGGACCAGGACAAAACCAAGTAATCTCATTCCAAGATAAAGACAGAAAGCATGTTGGAAAACAGTGATAAGGGGACACAGTAATGTACCCCCTGCCCATATGGGAGGTCAGGAACCCCATCCAGGATAACTTGCACTAAATGGTAGATAAAGTATACGATAGAGACATAGCACCTCCCATTCATAGTCAATCCGGTGGAGACTTGTAAACTCCCCACCATTTAGTCCCGACATCTTGCACTCATTATTGGTAGATAACAGTATTACGCATAGAAGTAGCATATGGTCACTCCGCCACTTCAAATAGGTCAATCCAGGTGGAGAGCTGGTGTAATCTTCATCCCTATTTAGTCGCATGTCAGTGTTGGATGATATAGTGTGGGGCCTCTCATTCCAAGATAAAGACAGAAAGCATGTTGGAAAACAGATATAAGGGGACACAGTATGTACCCCCTGCCCATTATGGGAGGTCAGGAACCCCACCCAGGATAACATCTTGCACTCATTATTGGTAGATAACAGTATTACGCATAGAAGTAGCATATGGTCACTCCGCCACTTCAAATAGGTCAATCCAGGTGGAGAGCTGGTGTAATCTTCATCCCTATTTAGTCACATGTCAGTGTGAGATGATATAGTGTGGGCATTCTTACACCTTTTCATTTCCTTAAGGTTTTTATTCCCAATATGTCTATACCGAAAGGAATATATGGCTTTACTGGGTTTTATTTAAACAAGCTGATAAACAATCCTTAGGAATAATGTCAATATGATCACTTTATTTCTTTTTTTTTTTTTTTTACATACAACAGTTTGCACAAATTTTCAACAGAATGCTGAGTACGTTACAAATAACATATTAAATGATCTTTGATATGTAAGCAACACCACCCCCCCCCCCCTGTAATACAAAGCATAACAGCAGAAACTTGTATCATAAAGATTGCCATAATACAAGATATAGAGAGTATACAAATGTGTAGGGTAAATGGCCTATTTTGACGATCAAATAAACAGATTGCAGTGTAATATCATTGTGGGAAAAGGCATATTTTAAGTAACAATAATAAAAAGTAGTCCCCCAGATTAAACAATTTTATATGTAAATATGATAAATATTTTTTTAATGTGTATACAAAATTAATGTAATATTGTTTTCACATCTATGACCAAAAGATTATGTGAATATCTTTTCTGTAAAGAAGGTGAAAAATCTAACAAAACAAAATAAAAGAAAACAATAATAAATACCCACAGCACCCTTTACCCGTTTTACTCTGAGGTTAGTCAAAAGTATTAAAAAGACCCACATCCAGCAACACTGCTCAAATGGTACACTCAAATCAAAATACATCAACAACATTCATCCAGATAAAAAAAAACCGTATATATGTTTTCCTATAGATAGTTCGAAGATGAGGTCACTCATGTCTTTGTTATTGTTTTTTGCCAACCGTGTTTATGAGTAATGCTCACTGAACTGTATTAACCAGACTATAAACGTTCATGGATACACACAGTTTTGTGCGTTGGTCCGTTATATTTCCGGATGGCAATGTTATGAGCTTCTTAGCCAAGCGCATACTATCTATATGCAAAGAATCCAAGTCGAGGCTTGGACAAAGTCAAACCGTCTCATTTCAGGACAAAGACAGAAACCAAATGAAAGGAACAATATGTATAGTATATCACGAGATAAAAGAGAACAGAAATAATGGACAGACTGGAAAGATGGGAAATAGACAAAGGAGTAAAGGATACAGAACCTACAGCAAACCAAATGTCTTTCCCCCAGCTGATGGTGGGCTGTCGGTATCCTATCAGACCATCAACGGGAGGCAACCAAAATTAATGAACCCATCAACCACATACATATTTGTTGACAAGAAAAGAGGGTAGTCCAAGCCTCTTATCAATGTAACTTTGAACTTGTATCTATTTTGTTTGTTTTGTTTTTTAAGGGACACAGTTAGGTCATATCAGCGCCAGTAAAAAGGAAGAAAATGGGATAGTAAAAAGTTCTAGAATTACAATTAACATCCAAAAAAGGTAGACAAAGGGGAATTGGTTCAAATAGGAAACAGATGTAGATTCCAAGAGAACACTATCAAAGTACTTAGTTCGAGATCACCTAAAAGTCTCATCCAGACACAAGCACAGGTCCCCAAAAAGAGGAATACACTCAGATGTTTACAAATCATATATAATATGTAAATACAACAGAATACAGTTCGTAACAGAGATGATTTACAAGACAAAAAAATATAATTTCCCAAAACTAACTATACATTTGACTGTTTCCCTCCCAGCCAGGGTATCCGGCCAGGGCCAGGACAAAACCAAGTAATCCCAAAATAAAAGACGAAGACAGAAAGCAAGTTGGAAAACAGATAATAGGGGATAGAAGACAATATGTGCCTCGGGAGGTCAGGAACCCCACCCAGTTGTATCTATGTACCGATGGGCAAAGTATAGTTATGTAAAAAGAAAAAAGAAAAAAAGAACTGTTTTGGGAAACAAGGATCATAATCAATTCAACAGAAGTATTGATATGTAAATGTTCAATATAAATTTAAAAAAAATTGTTAAAAGTTTAAAAATTGCTGAAATAAATCATACAAAGGAATCGGATGGCACAAAAATAAAAACATCGAAATGATATCAGCTTATCTGTGATTTACAATATCAAAAATCTAGAATATCATTAAAGAAGAGAGTCACAAACGCTCTCTCGTTTGAGTTGTTTTAATAATTTCATGGTGAGTTAGATCATATATCGTAAGAATGTCTGAATATATTAAAAGAGTTTTGTGTTGAAAAGCATTTTAATAATTTTTCAAAACACGAGAAAAACAGATTAAAGCCCCCCTTTCGAAAAACCCACATCAAAACACACACACACACACACACACACACACACACACACACACACACACACACACAAAACAATACCAAAAAAAAAAAACGACACTTAAAAATAGTACAAAAGACAAAAAGAAAGAAAAGACAACTATAATCAAGACATTTAAAGCAAAATTGTTATCAAGAAGTAGTAGTGAATGCGGTACGTTGAGATGAGCAATGACCAAATAAAAGATGAGTCTAAGGGTAGCATTGTGAGTCTAAATATACTGGTCTCATCTGAGATGTGAATCTTGTAAATAACCCGTCTATTTTAAGCAGTTTCTCAGACAACTTAAAATCTTTGCCCAGTGCATTTGAAATATCAATCATTTTATAAAAAAACAAACAAACTAGTCCAAATAATTGACCAATTAAAACAAAACCCTCATCCATTTAACATTTATAATGTACTTGTAGATCAATATAAAAGTGTATATGTCATAGAAAATTTATATATAGTACAAAGTATAATTTTGTAATTGAGTTAAAATATTAAAAACTCTTGTCTAAAAGAAAATGTAGTGTAAAGAAAACATGGCAGCGAAATAGGAATGCATGATTAAAATGTAATGGCGTTAAGAATTTGAAGACACAGCAAGTACCTTCCTGCCCACTATGGGAGGTCAGGAACTCCACCCAGCCCACTAAGAGGAACACACTCAAATGTTTACAAACCAATATATAATTAAAACAATAATGTAACCATAAAAAACAGAGATGATTTACGAAGAAAAAAATATAATCTCCCAAAATCATCACTATACATTTGACTGTTTCCCTCCCAGTCAAGGACTCTGGCCAGGGCTAAACAAAACTAAGTAATCCCATTCCAAGACAAAGACAGAAAGTCACTCAGAAAACAGATACAAGGGATAGAAGACACAGCGTGAATCTTCTGCCCGCCATGGGAGGTCAAAGACCCTACCCAGAATTTGCTTATGCAAAGGATGATATGCAATAGAAATGGAATGGTAAATGATACTGAAGACATAAGCAACAGTTAAAGTTATACACTTCTAAACAGCAATGGACATATTGTATCTTAAGTGGGTAAGAAAACCAGAAAACGTTTCTTGAATTTATTTGGGATATACAGTCCACTCCGGATATTCGCAACTCTGTTATTCACAACTTTCGGTTAATCGCAACATTTCCCAATAAACAGAATTAATTCTATATAAAAGTCACTGGTTAATCACAACAAACTTCTGTTAATTGCAACAAACTATCGGCCTTAAAAAGTGTCAAATTCAAGCAATGAATCAAAGAAAATATTATGATTGAATTTAATCATTGGTGAAATCATGACAGGTTTAAGAATCGAGAATGAACGGGACTTAATGCTGCTGTAGTGTGTCACTACTCTATAAGAGACAAAAGAGGACAGGGCTATGCAGTATGGGTTTGTGATGTTATCTTGTGACTATTAAATAGGAGGCGAGGGGGGCTGGGCATAGTCTAGACATCAGGTAGATAATGACAGTTGTAAAGAGAGACTGAGTGATATCCTCTGTTGTGGAATTGACCACTGTGCATTGTGACCAATGGGTTTGGTGAGCGCTTATTGTCTCTCATCATGGCTAATCTCTTTGACTCTTACTAATGTTGAGAATAAAAGAGTCAAAGTGAATCCAATCTGAATAAGATGTCGGCTTGCATCAAAACTGCCTTTGCTTGTCAAAATCTACACAGGGCTGCCATGTGTTTTTTTTCAATCAAATTGCTCAGTCTATGGTGGACTAAGAACAATGTTTACAACGATGGTTTGTGTTTACCATATATATGTGTAAAATGTTGCAATAATGGACAGGACACTCAACCTCGGTTAATTGAAACTTCGGTTAACTGTAACATTTTCACTGATTCCAAGGTGTTGCGATTATCTGGAGTGGACTGTAATATCCTTTTTCTACTTTACGGTTATGACTGCCTTATGGAGTGATAAAGCACTGAATTTAAATCAGTGGTACAACTTTATAATTTTTTCTCTCAATAGATTCAGGTCATATGGGTAGCAGACGGTAATAAGAATGAAAAGAAATGATGATAGATGATTATGGTGAAAGAACTGTAGATAAATGACAATACAAAACTCCCTGATTGGGATGCTGAGTAGATACACACATCATCAAGGCGGTTTTGTTGGCTATCAGATGGACATAAATGTGTCGTCTGCGACACAGACATAATTTCAATACTTCGAAAAAGGAAAATGATGCTTTCATGAGACAAATAGAATCATAGATTCTGGCTCGTAAGAGTTAACACAAACTTTGGATAAAAAAAAAATAATTTTTTTTTAAAAATTGAACTAGTTCTAGGAAAGAGAAGAAATAGACTTGAGTAGCAATCTACTCGTGTGCCTTGTCTGATATTATCTAAGAACTCACTTCATGGAATATTTAAGGAACACACGTTGATGGTTCTTAACACATAAAAACACAATCATACACACAAGTAATAATTAACAAGATAAAAATCATTGATGAATAAAAAAAAGCAAGTCAAATTAAAATAAAATAATTATACGAGTATTTCTATGCTGAAGAATCCCAGTCAGGGAATAGTGAGGATGATTACAAAAAGTTTTTTTTAAAAAAGACATAAAATGAACGTATCCAAGCATAAACGTGCAATATTTAGGTAAATGAACTTTAACATCGCCGCCAATTTGTCTCTTTCAAGGAAAAAAAAGATCAAAAGCCATATGAAAGGGACAACATGATATGTAGAGAGGGATAGCTTTGCAAGTAGTGTTTAAATAACAGCAAAATTATGCTGAAAAACTCATAATTTGTATATTGCATTATATATCATATAGAGGCTTGATTCCAAATGCTGAGATCTTATTCTCTAACACCATTTGACATTTACTTCGACACAGCTAATACTCATATCATAATTCAATATGTTCAAATCCTTATACTTTAAGATAAAAATTTACATTGTCAATATTAATCATACAATTAATAGAACATTGAAAGAGAAAAATGAAATAACAATGTCTTTGTACAAGAAAAATATTACAACAGTGTGGCTTTAACAAAATGTCCTCTTCACTGAAAGCTGTCGTCACTACGTAATTTAACAAAGTCTTAAACAGTTTAATGGTGAACATGGTTATCGTATTATGTGCAGATAAAATTTTGAAAAAAAAACAAAACAGACAAACCAAACCCTTCCCCCCACCAAAAAAAACAAAAACAAAGAAACAAACAAAACAAGCCACAACCAACAACAAAATAAAAAAAATAAAAATAAAATAAAAAATAAATAAATAAAAAAGCAAACAAAAAATTCCCAAAAAACAAAAACAATACAAAACAAATCCAAATAATTAATGTACACAAATATATTTTAAAAAAAAAGAATATTAATGATTACTTGAGCATCAATTTCCGATTTTTTGCATAAAAAGTTTAACTTTTTGTTTTTCTTGAAAGACAATAGCGGCTTAAGTAGTTTTAAAATCTGGATGTAAAGAGAACAATGATTGGTTATTTTGTTTAGCTCATGGCAGAACTAATCTGTTGTTTTTTTTTGTTTTTTTTTTAAGGGTTTTTTGACGCTTGCGACACATCTAGGTCATTTCAGCACCAGTAAAAAGGGGAAAAAATGGGATAAAAAAAAAAATCTAGATTACAATTAAAGCACACATGAAAAGTAAGACAAAGGGGAATTGTACAAATAGGGAACAGATGTAGATTCCAAGAGCATAACATCAATGTACTAAGTTCGGTTTGAGATCACCTAAAAGTCTCATCAAGACACAAGCACAGGATCCGATTAAGAGGAACATGATTACAGTCTACATTTAAAACAACAAATCTAACAATACATAACAGAGAGATAATTTACAATGAAAAAAAAATCATCTCCCAAAACGAACACAGTGCATTTGACTGTTTCCCTCTCATCCAAGGACTCTGGCCAAGTCCAGGACAATACCAAATAATTCCTTTCCAATACAAAGACAGAAAGCAACTCGTAAAACAGATATAGGGTATAAAAGACACAGCTTGACCTCCTGCCCACCGTGGGAGCAGAGCTAATCTCATTCGGCAATCCCTTCCATCTGTTTAAAAAAGAAGACACAAAAAGTGACCTCCTGCCAACCATGGGAGGTCAAACGAACCCACCCAGATGCAAGTCTTTGAACTCAATCATGGTGCTTAAATTTGATAACAAATGACCTATTCCAGAGTCTTGAAGGACGAAAAAAAAAAGTTTTTTTGTTTTTTTTTTCCTTAGAGAAAGCCTTTATAATTAAAATTCGTTAAAAAGCACAGAACTGACTAGTTTATTCATCTCACGATTGAAAACTTTGCGCAACAATATTGCATGTAAATAAAAAGAGTTATAAAACCCCAAAGCAAAACAAAACAACTTACCACTTTGAGTTTATGAAAGTCATAAAGATAAGATTTGATTTTCACCATTTATCAAATTAGAAAATACATAACAGAACCATTAAAAAAATGTGAGTTCTTAAAATATTACTAAGGCATCTAATCAAGGTGATCTGAGTAACTCAACGTATAATGTAAAAATTGTTGCTTGAAGGTCTGAGAAATAAATAACTTTAAGGGAAGAGAGGCTTCAATTTAACTTTTGAAGAAGAATAAGAGATGAGAGGATGGCGTTGTTAAATCGAACCAGTTGCCTTAACAATGCCATCCTATAATCTCTTATTTGTCTTTCGTGTCTCATTTATCGTGTTTTTGTTGACAAAGGCTTCGAAAAGCTTCTATTCCTTCTTATTATCCTTATGAGTAACTTAGATCAACTTGCATCAAATCAGTTTTTAAATATAAAGAGCATTGTACAAAAGATACTACCAGTGGTTCTTAACATGTGGAAAGTGTTTTATCTTAAAGCTTAAAACAAATTATGAAAAAAAGACCCGTGCAATTGTAGTGAGCATTTACGAAAAACGTTAAAGCTATTTTATAATAATAATCCCATTACAATGTTCAAATGTAAAAAGCTTCAAAACCTACAGTGATGTAAATAAACGATGAACAAATTTCAATGTAGCATTTCTTTAAAAGAAGAAATCAGAAAGTAATTCATAATACTTATATATTCTGCTAAAACAAGGCGAAACAAAAGAATTCAAATTGATTCCTTAAAAGGTAAAAAAATCACTGTTCCCTGATATAGTGAGCTTAGGACACTTCATATGAAAAACATTATGTAATAAAATTGTTTACGATTACAGCAGTCGCTTCCACTAAATGGCATCTCTTCAAGAATTTGAATCGATACAGTAATTAAGCAGAGATTACGAAAGAGTGGAGAAGTTGTTAACTAAGTCAAACACCATATAGTATATTATTTCTATAAACTCTTACTAACCCAAATTGTCATTGGCTTGAAACCATCTGGGGTAATTCATTGGCATACACATTTCTTAATGCATTGTATAAGAGGCACAGGGTTTGTTCATTATTTCTAATTTCTACGAAAATGAAAAGTTAACTTTTGTTTGTTGCTTTAGGTCTCTTCCAACACAATTGAGGTTATATGAGAGACCGCTGAAACAAAAAAACAAGCAATCTAACAAAAATAGTACAAATGTAAATCAAAATCATAACCTAAAGATATCATAAGCTAAATTATAAATAACCAAGAACAAACAGGCAGAAGATTTACAGAAAAAAAAATATCCCCTGTCAAAAATACAATCACAAACCAAAGAAGCAGGATAGGCTAGTAAAGAGAAGAAGAAACGACATCACTATCGGATCGTACACCCATGCGAACATCATAGGTATATGATTCAAGGGTGATGCTCCCATCCAACCACCCGCAAAAGTTAACTTTTGATTGCTCTCTTGGGTCAGGAAGCTGTCAAAACTATGGTTTCCATGTTATAGATGTAATGTCCATAAAATTGAATCTAAACGTCTATATCATGATATATGGATTAAATTGATTAAAGAATGCAGTTTCTTATAATTAAAAGTCTACCCCCCCCCTCTCTCAAAAAAAAAAACCAAAACAAAATAAAACAAACAAACAAACAATAAAAACCCAAAACGAAACCCCTAAAACATCGTCATTTACTGATCAAATTGACTTCAATAGAATTATGAGTGCATGTTTCACACCAACACACTACTAAATTCAGGCCTTAATACATGCCAATCTATGCAGTTATAATTGTCAACAATATGGTGATTGCTTAAAAAACAACGAAAAACAAAACAAAACAACAACAAATAAATGTTCAATTTTTATATAAATATTCATGTAGCAAATTAATACAAAGAATTTGTCATTATATATGAATTACAATTTTTTAAAAAAGTTATGCTTGAGCAGATTTTTTTTGTTTGTTTCCATGACAAAGACTGAAAGCAAGTTGGAAAACATATACAGGTAGATAGAAGACACCGTAAGTGCTTCCCTGCCCACTATAGGACAAAAGAGCCTACTGGTTGCAGCCTTTTTAAATCCTTATGCATATCAGATTTCCTTTAGAATTAATTAAGGTAGCTTCCATGCGACCAGTATGTGAGGACAAAAGAGCCTACTTGGTTGCAGCCTTTTTTTATCCTTATGCATATCACATTTCCTTTAGAATAAATAAGGTTAGCTTCTGTACCCAATATATGATGACAAAAGACACTACTCGGTTGCTGCCACTTAAGATTCTTAGCAGATCAGATTCCCTCTAGAATAAATTAAGTTATCCGAACCTTTTAAGCTCCTTGCATGACATACCTATTTCATTGTATAAATCAAGCCGCCCCTCCCCTTCCCCCCCCCCCAAAAAAAAAAGAAAAAAAAAAAAGAAAAAAAAGTAAATAATAAATGCCCAATAAAACAGTAATCATAGGATTGATTGAGGATTGCATGATATGATGATTCAAATCTAATGGGGAAAAAAGTCCATCTCTGTTAGGACAAAAACATCATTTACAATTATTGCTACATTAAAAAAAAATAGTTCTGGTCTTATGTCATTTCACAGTTTGCTTTCGTGATGGGACATGGTGAATGTTTTCTTTGTTCCCAAGTAATAGGGTCTCAAATGGGGGCTACTGTAATAACATTTATAGTTTAAAAAAAACATTTATAAAGACAATTATGTTAAGATGTATAATATTAAAATCAGAAAAGGACTTAATGACTTAATGTAACCATTTCAATTATAGAAAAGACGATTAACTGTTTTCAAGTTATATTCTAACAAATGTGAGATGTATGACCTCACTGAGAGCTGAATGTTTTAAGCATTAATAAAAAAACAAAAAATAAAAACAATATAACTGGACAAGGCCACTTTTTTTTCAAACAAAAGAAAACAAATGCGGAAAGAAGAATGTAAGTATTTTTTTATATATCAAAACGACATTTAGACAATAACCTTGACAAAGTAATGAGAATCATTAGCTGCAGAAATAGTCAAAAACATGTGTTTTCTTTTTACAAAGAAAGGCAGAGTTGCAAAATGTTGTGCTTCGTAAAGTTGTAACGCCGTTGCCTTCATGAACATGGCCAAATAAATGCAGGTCAGGTCTGAGGAAATGAGAGAAAATGAGAGGGCAGAATTAAGAAAAAGTAAATTATTTCATATTTTAAGCACATACAATTAAAGAGTCTCTAATTAAAGTCAAAACAGAAACAGCCAGATAATGAACAGAGGAGGAGGAAAAAAAACCAAAACAAAAAAAACCCCAACAAATCATAGATTCGTTTACTGTCTGTTTTGCTGATTTCATTTATGCCATTCTTCATCTTAAAGGGAACAAAACTAACTTGTGTAATTTTAAATAAAAATGTTTTTATTGAGACTGCTCATTTGTTGGCAATTAAGATTTTTTTTTTATACTAAGACAATATATACAACTAAACATCAAGAATTATGCATCTTTTAAAACTAAAAATATTGTTATTCTTATTGAGAAAATATGCCCTTTCTAGACTTACTTAATTCTATTTAGAACTTCATCACGAAGAATTGGACATCCAAAGTGACCCCGCCCAGGATGAATCAAATGACAAGTTGTGCACTCAGAATCATGGATTAAATGATGAAATGCACCAGATGCCTTTGGAAATTTTCTCGTCATAAAATTCACTCCAAGGTCAAGAATTCCTAAAGGAGGAGAGTGAGTGATAAGGACATTAGTAGATTCTGGAATTTCTCTCCAATGTGCAGCAAGTTTTGATGAAGAACAAATAAATCCACGAGCTTTTGTTAAAAATCGAAAAGGTGTATATGGTGCTCCATAGAAATTAATGCCCTCATAAGTGTATGTGGAATTAAGCAAGTAAATTGCAGAAGTAAGACGATCTTGGACTGCTTGTAATTTTTTACCCTGAAAAGATGATTCATGATTTCCAGCAACAAATATCTTAACTTTGTGGGGAAAACGATCAAAGAAATCATTCATTAATTGCACAATTTCTTCAAAGTGGTTTGATCGCAGAATACCTCCTGACTCCTTACACCAATCAAAGTCTCCAGAATGTACTAATACATCACCACAAGGTATTTCATTTGGATTAGTCCTTTTTCCAGGTGAAGCACCACTTAAGAATGTTCCTCCTTTATGAAAAGTATTGCTTTTTACAGAATCTCTTTCCTTATCAACACTACTATGCCTATGCAAAGACATCGAATGCCTCTCAAATGCATCAAATCCTACTTCATCAACTATTTGATTTGTAGCAGAATTCTTATCAGAACTGCGCCGAATTGAAATATTTCCGCTGATGGGTCTCGGAGGGGAGAGTGAAGTATGTTGCAGATGAGTGTCAGATATGTGAACTATGCGTATAACTTGATTCGACAATCTGGAGCCATCAAGGCATCCCACAGAAATTGCATCTGGACTGTTCATTTTATCTGTGAATTAAATAAATATTGTATAGGGAATTAATGGTACGAATTTTGTTATAACAAATATTTAATTGATCCATTGGTTCAAATCAGCCTAATAATAATAATAATAATAATAATAATAATAATAATAATAATAATAATAATAATAATAACAATAATAATAATAATAATAATAATAATAACAACAACAACAACAACAATAATGTCTTTATTGTCCAGAGTGGCAAATTTTTCATTTGGCCATAGCAAAAGATTTCAAATAACATGTCGTCATGCACATACATTGATACAGAAACTCACAAAATTATTTAAAGGTGATTTCAAGAGAACTGAACTTAGGGGACAATACTTCTTCGACAATGGCGGCGGAGAACCAAAACAATGGTCATATTTTATAAAGCAATTTTAAGCTGTTATCAATCAATCAAGGCTTGTCTACAGATTTTAAAATTAAAATGATACTAAAAATTGAAAAAATATCTGATAAAAGATCCTCAGTGTTAACAAGATAAAGTGAAGCTACCTCAAGAGCGTGCGGAAGGTCTCCTAAAAAAAAAAATCATAAATATCTGGTCACAGTACAGTCACTGCTACGGTATTATGGCCATGGCCATGGACGTAACGTTCACCAAACTGTAGCCGTAGCAGTAACAGTAGTAGCAGGAACTGTGGTCCTACATTTACACACATAAGTCACAATCGACCAAGAATGAATTATCAGGCCTAGACGGAAAATGACATTTAATAATATGACACACTCGTTTCTTGTATTGATTTTTCTTTAAATTAAAAAAAAAAATGACTGATGGCGATGGATAGTGATAGATAATGAAGTTGAAGGGTCAACTTCACGGGTTTCTCAACAATAAAGTGCCAATAAACAACTTACTTTGAACTGTCCAACAACTCACTGTGAAAGCAATCACTGACAATCATCAAATGCTAGAGCGATTACAATTTTCTCCATTTCATAATCCTCGGTAGGAATGTGAGGAATGTTTATCAATGACGATGACTTAGATTTCCGTATTTTGATTGATGAGTCTACATCCTGAGGTAGTAAATTAAAGTTTCACATTTTTATGAATTACTTTGTACTAATTTATACATTAGATATTCGTGCAGAATAGCAAAATCTAGAGAGTAAATATGGTGAATTCATTCGAAATATATATTTTATATACCATCATATGACAGAAGGGTGACTATAACAATGAGCTTTGGAAATAAAAAGAGGAAGAAGAAGATGAAGAAAAGAAGGGCTCGGGTCAGAAAAGGACGATACATTAATTTCAAACTTTTTCACACATTTAGATTGACTGCTGAACTGTATAGGTAATAACGCTCTTGATTCAGAATTTAGTATTTGTCGATGTCCTAAGTCACAGTCCTCATTCCTCCAAAAGTCTTGACGAAAAAGGATTGCGCTGGTGTAGCCCACCATCTTCTGAGACACAAGTCTTCCAGCTGGAATGTATGTCCCCTGGTCTCTGATTTAAGATGCAGCTGACACGATGTTTGCAATTTTACATCCGTTATCGTCGGGTACCAGGTCAACTCCGATACGGGTGAGATTGAGATACTTAGACTTTATTTAGAGAGGTGGGCCTTTGGCCGACCAACCTCCGCTGCACGTCCAACTCGCCTTGAGCATGCATTCACGTAAAATATAAAGATTTTTTTTAAAAACCTACCTCTGTTTCAAAAACTAGCATCTTTCACCTTTCTAAGAAACATTTTGATTTTTCAGAACTTTAGTTCGTTAAAAAATACCGGCCAATCTGACCCGTTGAGTCGAATGAAAACGAAATTTTGTTGTTTACACGGTTCAAAGGAAATGTCGTAAATAAGCTTTCATGGACTTCCTGTGTTGTTTTTACAGTGTCACGTGACCTTTTTGAGAAATTTGTCGTCTGCTACAAATAATTAGACCGGTAGGGGGTAGATATTTTCGTTGGCGAAGAGAAAAAGTGAGTATTAGTTCTTGGACTTGTAGAGAGGCCTAGGGTCCACCAGCAGTCAAGTTGATTGAATAAAAGAAAAAAAGGCCTTTTTTATCCGCCGCCACCACCACCGTGAGAGTGGAAGGGGGGGGGGGGGGGTGCATGCCGACGAGAGGGAGACGTGTCGATTGGTGACCTTGGTGACGTAGACATCTCATGGATGCTGGCAGTTGCAGTTGCAGGTGTTCTTAACCCCTTAACAGCGAAGCTAATTTTTTGCTTTTAGATAGTAGTTTGCTTTTATCTTTATTATTGTTAACGGGGAATACAGCGTTTCCACCAAGAGAGTAGTCAGACTATCGCGACTCGGACTTCAATTGTCTATAATAGTTTTGCCGTTACTTGTCTTTTGATGATAGAAGATTTGGTGTTAGGTCAAAGATCGAATTTCGCCGCTAAAAGGTTGCATTGCTACTGGGTTTGCTCTTCCCCCCTACCCACCTTTTTTTTTCTTCTTTTTTTTCACCTTAGTATTGTTGATTGCTGCTATTTCCTTTTTTATGATTAGCAAGTGCCGTAGGAGTCTCACTGGATGCAGGAGTACTGCAATTAACCCTTTGCCAGTGACACTGATTTTTTTGTTTTTCAAATAATAGTCTTCATTTATATTATTTTTTAACGCAGAAAAAACAAACGTTTCCACCATAAGAGCAGTAAGAATATTGATAAAAAGTGCTTTGAGCACGTTGGGTGGATATTGCTCTATATAAAAGCTCAAGTTTTTAAATTGTAATTTGTTTTTTGTCTTTTGATGAAAACGGTAAGATTTTATTTTTGGTCCAAGTAAGATTGATATTCGCCTTTAAAAGGTTAAGTTGTTTTGTTTTTTCAGTTTTTGTTTTGTTTTGTTTTTCAAATGCGGATACGCTGCTTCTTCCTTTTTTTTTCCTCAACTGGCAAGCTATCGCCGTACTTACCCGCATGGCTTGCACACACAAAAGGATACATCTAAGTCACAAAACCTTACATCCAGGTCACAAAATCAGACAACTAGGCCACACATCAAGACATCTCTGTTTCGTTTGTTCCAAGATAGCAAAACAAACCAGACGTCTTGGAGTTCGAAAAAGCTTTCCATAAAATATTTGGTATTTGCAAGACCCCCAGAAACCAATTCCCTATACAGCTCTTGTGCACGGTTACTTATGACCTTGATTTCTTTCGTACCCACCCCCCAAAATCCCACTTATTGTGTGGTATAGGCAGAACATAGTAAATAGCTGGACTGCCACATGTGTGACTAAATTGGCCAAAGAGAGAATCTATACTTTGGCATTAGACACCCATTACCTGATGTCTTGGTTTTTAATCCTAGCCTAGTGAGAGAGAGAAAACAAAACAATCATACATGTATCTGCAAACAACAGAACGTTTTCATTTTACATTGAGATGGGAAGGGGAAGGGATAACATTATGACAAGAGAGAGAGAGAGAGAGAGAGGGTGAGTGAGAGAGAGAGGGGTGGGCGGGGGGATGGGGGGATAGTAAGGGGGAATGGGTAAAGATGAAAGAAACAATGGGTTGCCTGATGACGTAGATCAAAGGATTGTTACAGCGGTGTTCACGGAGGGTACTTCGTGAAATTTTAACCTTTTACAGTGACACTGATTTTTTTCTCCAGATTGCTTATGCAGAATAAATCGTTTCCACCAAGAGAGCAGTAGTAAGAGTATATTTCGACTCGGGCTTCAATTAAACTATAAATCGCAAAGCTTGTCTTTTAATGATACCATTAAGACTAAGATCTGGAGTTTGGGGAGTGTAAGATGGAATCTCGCCATTAATGGTTAAAATTGTTTTGATTTAAAAAAAAACTCACACACACACACACACACACACACGAGCGCGCGCGGTCACGACAGCGAGGACCATCACTGACAGAATGTTGCAACGGTAAACCGGTTTACGTGTACATAGATCCTGAGGCTAGATGCCCCGTTACCGTGTACGTAGGCACTCCCAAAAAAAAAGGAGAAAGAAAGAGACACACACACACACACACATACTCACACACACACACCACACACACAGTCTCGCATCCTCTACGAACTAATTTTGCGCACCAATTTTTACTGCACTTATGCACCAAATTGCATACCTATCTAGGGACACTTTTTTCCATATCTTTTTCTCAATAAACTTTTTTAAAAACCTTTGTTTTGCGCGGCTATTGCGCAGCAGGCGGCTGGCACTAGGGGGCACCAACCTATGGGTCAGACGAGAAAAACACACGATTTAGCATGAAAATATTTAGGATATAATTTCAAACACAACTTTTGAAATTCATCAAGGATTGTCTAGTACCGAATGTTTTTTGATAGAAAACAAATGTATCTTCAAATCTAAACTGCTTTTGACGGTAAGCGGTAAGTTTTTATTTATTTTTCTGTCCAAACGAATTATTTGTCCTGGTTATAGAAGCTAAGTATTGGTAACACCGGCTCAGCTCTCTAGACCTAGATAGTAGACTTAGATATAGAGAGTTCTTGAGTTCTAGCTAGCTGATAATGATAAGCCTGAAAATACTAAGACTAAGAGTCTAAGAGCTAAATTGATTAAGAGTGCCTTTTAGTAAGAGTTCAGACATTTTTCACACGACGAGGTTGAGGTAAACCTTGCTCAGAGGTCAAGTCCTTGTTTTAAAATAACGGTGGACTGTTATACAGACACTTATTTTGAAACTCCCTTTTAAATATTTATCATTATCCACATTCCAGAATGCACCTAGAAGAAATATAGAGTAGTAAAATCAATAAAATATTAATAAAAACATAAAATTAACTAACACTAAAATCAGTTGATGGTTACAATATGCGTCTGCATTCACATGGGTGTCATAGTCGAATGGTTAAGTCGTCTGTTAAATCTCAAATTGCGAATTTAGATTAAATGTACAAGTACAAGTACAAGCTCTAAGTTTAAGTCAGGGTGAAAGTTAAAATTTAAATTCAAGGGCATTTGGTTGCCTAACTTAGCTCTAGCTCTCTCTAAACTCTATGATGTCTCCATATATTTTTCATTAATATTAATATTCTTTTGTCAATCATACAATCAACGGTGGGACTCGAATGGTAATGAGTCTGAATAGTCTCCCGTGGCTATTCGGACTCAAACTCCAATGTGCGTGTGCATACAGAGTGGAGGACGACACAATGTGGGCAATAATAGGCAGAGGTTGGAACTGATAAAGAAATAGAAAAATAGTTCAGAAGAAACTCTGTTTTGCCCATTTCACACTGACTCAGCTCATACTCATACATACCACTTTGGACTGGTGAAGGATTGTTGTCTGTATCACATTGTCAGAATATGTAATTTTTTAATTATTTGGACATCATGTTATGTTGTTAGAAAAGCTTTTCATTTATACCACATTTACTTTGACTGACCTTTGTTACTTTTCCCGAGTTTCAACTTTTCTTTTTAATTTCTACCTGGAGTACCAATTGATCTTTTGTCTTTCTCGTCAAATAAAATGGGTTTAGACTATCTGTTGACAGTTCCTAAAATCGTAATTTTGATTTGCATTTATTTTATGTAATTATCAATAATTAAAATATTAAAAAAAAAAATAATGATAAATGTTGAATTGTAAACTTCAATTTATTAGACAAAGACAGATACTATGGACGTTTCGGGTTTCCTCTTTATCAACAAAACAATGAATAAAACACTAAGAATGAATGAGATGATGTGAATGATTGAGTTAAGGTGAATAAACAAAAACAATGATGTCCCATTCATCATGTTTTGTTGATAAAGGGGAAACCTGAAACATCCACAGTATGTCTTCGTCTAATAAATTGAAGCTTACAATTCAACAATTATCGTTATTTTATCCTTCCTTTCAAGCAGCAACATATTCATTAAGTCATATTTAGAATGTGGGAAATAAGTGGACCAGATTAATATGGCTGAATGAAATGAATTTTGTCTTCAGATCGGTGTTTCACAAGGGTCGGTCTTGGGTCCAGTTATTTTTACCATGTATACTCAACTTCATTCTGAAATTTTTGTAAGAAACAAAATTTCCTTATGCTGCTGATACACAGCTATACATATTTAATGTTCTATGCAGTATCCCTTCACTGAGAGAGTCTGTTGAGAAAACATTGCAGCAGTCAAATGTTGGATGGAAGTGATTAAGTCAAAATTGAATGACGCAGAGACTGAAGTTATGCTATGCACTAGAAACAAAAGCAGAAATGGCCTGATAGAACGTTTTAAGTGTGACTATAAATGATTGTCCAATTCAGCCACTGACAGGCGTTAGAAGGGGGTATCCCTAGAAAATGTAAGTAAAATGCTTACATATAATCTCTCACCATTAGAGATTTACTAACTAAAGATGCAACAATGAAACTTGTCACATCTCTTATTTTCTCACATCTAGACCATTGCAATGGCCTTTTGATTTCACATATGCCATGATAAATAGTGCAGCTGAATAAGTGACAAGACAAAAAGAATGGTTCGTTCCCTGCCAATTCTGTATGAGCTACTCTGGCTGCCTATCAGGGAAAGAATCGTTTTCAAGATTGCGCTGTTTTACTTTAAAAGCCTAAATGATTGAAGCACTTGAATACATCAAAAGGATGTTACAAATATTATGTACCACATAGGAATTTACGATCCTCGACAGACAAATCACAGGTTTTTAAAAGAAATAATTACAACTATAATTTTTATGGCAGTCGTTCCTTTACCCACACTGGGTCCCTTGTGTGGAACGACCTACCTAGAAGGATAAGAGAAGTAAAATCCATTGATAGATTCAAATCATTATTAAAACACTACCTTTTTCCTGTTACATTATTATGATATTTATGCGCTATGCATACTTTGCTGTGTTGATATCAATGTGGTATAGGTTTTATGTGCGACTTTGTCCTTATTTTTTTTCAGGAAAAACCGAGTGATTCCTCCTATCAGCATAGATGCGAAAAAGAAAGTGGCAAATCTCTTAGTGATACAACGTGACAACCTGGATATATTGAATAAACCCTTTTTATCTGAAGTGAGAGCAATTTTAGTTGTAGAAATGACAATTTTTAAATTTCACATAATTATTCTTTATTTCTTTTTTAATTTTTTTTATTTCTTTCTTTCTTGTTCTTGTTCTGAAAACTTAGATATATTGAATAAACTCTTGTTTTCTGAGGTGAGTGCAATTGTAGTTGTAGAAATGACAATTTTAAAATTTCGTACAACCATTTTAAAGTAGAGATTTTTGTTTTCATTATTTTAGTAGAGGATTTTTTTCAAGATTTTTCTCCATAAAAAAAAAAAAAATGGTTGGGAATGAAAGTTAATATTGCACACAAATACCCATGATGTCTTCTTCTTCTTCTTGTTCTTCTTCTTCTTGTTCTTGTTCTTCTTGTTCTTCTTCTTCTTCTTCTCCTCCTCCTCCTTCTCTTCTTCTTCTTCTTTTTCTTCTTCTATTTTCTCCTCCTCCTCCTCTTAACGATAATAATAATAATAATCATGATAGGTACTACAATAAACGTCATTTTTGTGGCAGAAAACAACCCTATATATATTGCGTCACCTGTTGAGAAAATGACAATTTTAAAACCAGTTCATTCAACCATAGATACCATGACCATTAAGATATGCACAGAGTTAAATTTGGTATCATCTTTAAGAGGAAGGTTTCAGCTTTATTCATATACCACTTTAACAATAAGAAATGGACATTAAAAGTAGATAAACGGCTTTTTCTAAATTTTCCAGCAGTGAAAAAGTGAATAGCATGTAAAATTAATCTCTTTTTGATATTATTTATTTTTCTACATCACCATCTATCATTGCAGTCAGAGGAAGCTGCTTACAAGTCTGTTGTCGTTGAAGAACCTTTCCTCCCTGAAAAAGAACGAAAATGGGCAGCAATAGAAGAGACGTTGGATCAACTCAGGCCTCATTACACAACCGAGGAGTTATTGAATCATTTGAATGTCAACAAGAAGTGGGAATGAAGATGGTTTTGATAGTGTGTGTCGGGAAAGTGTGTCTGAGGAAGTGTTATTGATGATGAAAATGTATGGACACATGAGTTAAGAAATTTGTCTGTGATTGTGTCTGAGGATTTGATATGATATAGTTATTGGAATATTTCACAATGTGCTGTGTTGTTTTTAATGATACATTTATTAAATGGTTCACATTTTAAGAAATAAAGATAATGATTTATATATAAAGTTTTAGTTTTAACTCCTTTATTTTTTTGGAAATAAAAATACAATACACATTTTTTTTTCAACCCATCCTGATAAAGCTATGGAACAATTCTTCGCGTATTGTGAATGAAATTATTCTGTGTTTTTGTATTGCCTGCAAATGAGTAGAGATTTATGGGCTGTATGTAACTAAACATATAAGTAAACATATAAGTACCCATTATATAACGGTATGCAACTTTTTTACAATGCTTTTTCAAATTTTTTTACCTGAAAAGGGGAAAACAAATCTTTTCAATTTAGTAGTAGTAAGATTGGATGTTCGACAATGACAAATGGAAAAAAATATTAACATAATTTGAAATTCTTTTCAACCATCTTTGGTTTGACCGGTACGGTTTTCTTGGTTTCTTTCTTTCTATCTCTCTTTGTTTTTGCTTTTTTTTGTTTGTTTGTTTTGCTTTTGGTTTGCAAGTACATGTATAGTACACATAAGCACAGTTTCGTCCAACCTTTTGGGACATTAAAAAAAGTTTGAGGGAAAGGTACAGAAGGAATTCGATCATCCACCGTGCTATGTGGCCTTGAGCAATTCACCTCTCCCTACTAACTCCATATGCAGCGCTGATCTGCGGCGGCTTCTAATGGTTGTCACTCTATTATATTATGGCGATCGTCCAAAGAAAGCAGAGAAAAATACCATGGAAAAAAAAAAAATCAGCGAAACTATCCTAAAAAAAAGTTAGCTGCCTCGAAGCAGGTGATTTTTTTTGGGTATGTTTTTCACTTCATATATTTTTCTCTCTGCTTTGTCTGCCTCTGTTTCATACACACTTTTTCAGGTTATTAAAAATTTGACTATAGTTTCCTAAAATCAGAAACATCGAAATCATATATATATAGAGAGAGAGAGAGGAGTGAAGAGATGACGTCACCTAGTCGCAAGAAAATCTTTGTTTTTTTTTCTATTTTAGAAATTTGGCCATTAATAGTTTTTTTTTTTTTAGCTACAAATTTCAATGAAAGTATAATATATTCCCCTAATCAGTTCGAGATGGCTCAGTTAGTAGCGCACTGGCTTCACAGGGAAGTCGAGATTTTCTCTTACAAAAACATCTATCAACGAAAACATTCTAAAATCTAAACTATTAATTTATTAATGCAAAATATTTTCTTTAGAATTGCTTAACTACAAAGACTCACGTTTTCTTCTTAATTATGAGTCCCGATACCTCAGGGCAGGGTACCGATAGCTCAGGAAGTCCCGATAGCTCAGTTGGTAGAACACTCGCTTCACACCCAAAGGGACCAAGATCGATCCCGGGTGTTGTCGAGATTTATTATTTTGAAGGCCCACCCCCCGCTCTGTCTACCCAGCAGTGAATGGGTAGCTGGGCCTCTTAGACCTGTCGGAAAGCACTTTGCGATAGGCCTATCAAACAGGTAAGCAAGCAATTGCTATCGTTCGCTTAACGCTATAGAAACCGGGATAAAATTCTGGCTCCATGAGCTTAAAGGCTCTGAAAGACTACACGTGTACCTCTCAGGGACATAATACTGTTTGGACTTATTGAGTCACATTTAACGAAGCATTACTTTCTTTCATCGTACTCAGGTATAAAATAAGTATCTGGTCGTTGACAGCGTCGTCTCGTTCAGAGTAGAAAAAAAAAGTAATATCTTCTAATCTCGTCCTATACGTTAAGGACGGGACGTGACGCCTGTTAGGCGATATTTACATTTTATTTTCGACAAAGACAATCATAGTTCTATTATTTTTAAAATCGTATTGTGTAAATTATAACACGCTTGTACAAAAAAAATTATTATTATTATTATTATTATTATTATTATTATTATTATTATTATTATTATTATTATTATTATTATATTATTAATTATTATTATTATTATTATTAATATAATAATAATTATATAATTATTATTATTATTATATTATTATTATTATTATTATTATTGTTATTATTATTATTATTATTATTATTATTATTATTATTATTATTATTATTATTGTAAGGGAGAGCATCCAAGTTGTGTGATTATGTAGTCTTCTAAACAAGAAG
>NC_088362.1:8160267-8170267 GCF_034508935.2 Berghia stephanieae
TACAGAATTTATGAAGGACAACAGACAAAGCCGAAAGGACTCTGCTGACCCGATGACGTCTTCGCCAAACAAGCAGCTTCGAATTGCGTCGTGGAACGTTCGCACCATGTATGAAGCAGGAAAAAGCTCTCAAGTTGTGACTGAGATGAGAAGATACAGGCTGCATATACTTGGAGTAAGCGAAACCCACTGGATACAATCCGGACAGAAACACCTCAAGTCTGGGGAGAAGATTTTATATTCAGGGAGAGGGGACGGGATTCATACACAGGGAGTAGGAATAATTCTAAGCAAGTTTGCCCAGAGGTCACTGAGAGGATGGGAACAATGCGGAGAAAGGATCATCATGGCGTCTTTTACAACACGGAGTAAGAAGATCAGCATGAACATTGTACAGATCTATGCCCCAACAAATGATGCAACAGATGAGGACAAAGATACATTTTATGGTCTGCTACAACAAGTCATTGACAAGTTGCCAAGGAAAGACATCAACATATTGATGGGAGATGCTAATGCAAAAGTGGGACAGGATAACGTAGGCTATGAAGGTATCATGGGACGTCATGGCATGGGAAAAATGAATGATAATGGAGAGAGATTTGCAAATTTCTGTGCATTCAACAGCTTGGTGATTGGAGGATCAGTGTTCCCCCATAAGAGGATCCACAAAGCAACTTGGGTCTCACCAGATGGTGTGACAGAGAATCAGATTGATCATTTTTGTATCTCTCGTAGATTCAGACGTTCATTGGAAGATGTGACAGTACGGAGAGGGGCAGATGTTGGATCAGACCACCACCTGCTATTGGCAAAGCTTAAGCTCCGACTCAGAAAACACGGGGCCAGATCACATACAAGAAGAAAATTCGAGGTGAATGCACTTGATGGGGAAAAGAATGAGGAATTCAAACTACAATTGAGTAATAGATTCCAACCTCTTACTGAGCTCGAGGAGGACATAGATGTAGAGTCACATTGGGCAAAGATCAAGGAAGTCTACATAACAACTTGCCACGAGGTATTGGGGGTAAAGAAATCGGAACATAAAGAATGGATAAGTCCAACCACCTTGGACCTTATTGAAAAGAGGAGAACAAGGAAGGAACAAGTGAATGCAAGCCGAACAAGGGCTTCAAGACTGGATGCACAAGAGCAGTATCGAGCCATAGCTAAGGAAGTCAAAAGATCTGTGAAGAAAGACAAGGAAGCATTCATGAACAGACTTGCAGAGAAAGCAGAAGCAGCAGCGACTGGAGGACACATGAGGATCCTTTATCAAACTACCAAGACACTTGCTGGAAAATATGGGAAACCAGAGGTACCAGTCAAAGACAAAGATGGGAAAACTATTTTTGGAAAAGAGGCTCAATCTGAACGATGGAGGGAACATTTCAACTGCCTTCTGAACAGACCACCACCAGACAACCAGCCAGAAATTTTGCCTGCAAGGAATGAGCTACCAATTAGCTGTGATCCACCATCGATAGCAGAGATTGTGGGTGCCATTAACAAGATGAAAAGGGGAAAGCTGCTGGACCAGACCAGATTCCACCGGAGGCTCTAAAAGTTGATGCGAAAAGAAATGCTGAGGCCCTTCACCCACTATTTGAGAGAATCTGGAATGACGGGATATTCCCAAAGGATTGGAAGGAAGGACATCTTATCAAGCTTCCAAAGAAAGGGGACCTCAGTAATTGTAATAATTATCGAGGCATCACTCTTCTTTCTATCCCAGGAAAGGTTTTCAACCGTATTATTTTAGAGAGAATTAAGAATGCAACAGATGCTAAACTGCGGGACGAACAGGCAGGTTTTCGGAAAAACCGTTCAACCACCGACCAGATTGCCTCTCTGCGAGTCATAGTAGAACAGTCTATAGAATGGAACTCTCCTCTTATTGTCAACTTTCTGGATTACGAGAAGGCTTTCGACAGTATTGACAGAGCAACATTGTGGAAAATTCTGGCACATTATGGACTCCCTGAAAAGATAGTAAACCTCATTAAGGAAATGTATGAAGGATCAAGTTGCAGGGTTGTACATGAAGATCAGCTTACTGACAGCTTTGAAATTAAGACTGGTGTCAAGCAGGGATGCTTGCTCTCTCCATTCCTGTTCATCCTTGCCATTGATTGGCTAATGAAGGAAACCTCCAAAGGGAGAAGAAATGGGATACAGTGGACCCCCTGGACACAGTTGGATGATCTGGATTTTGCAGATGATCTGGCTCTTTTGTCCCACACCCAGGACCAGATGCAAGCAAAAACCACAATTATAAACAGCCTGTCGGAATCAATTGGTCTAAGAATTCACCCTGCAAAGTCAAAGGTCTTGAGGATAGGTACGCGTCAAAGGGAGCAGATCAAAGTAAAAGATCAGGAACTCGAAGATATAGACACTTTCTGCTATCTCGGAAGTATAATTGACAAGGATGGAGGCACGGAAGCAGAGGTGAAAGCACGAATAGGAAAGGCACAGGCTGCATTCACATCTTTGAACAGAGTTTGGAGAACTAAAGATATCTCCCTTCAACTAAAGCTAAGACTTTTCAACTCAAACGTGAAGTCTGTCCTACTGTATGGATGTGAAACTTGGAACGCATCACAGGCATGTATAAGGAGGGTACAGATTTTCGTAAACAGGTGCATGCGTAAGCTACTCAGAATAAAATGGATGGATAGAATAAAAAATGAAGAAGTATGGAAAAGAACACAGCAGAAACCAGTGGGAGAGGATATAGGAAGAAGACGATGGAGGTGGATTGGACACACGCTTAGAAAGAATGACTCAACTATAACAAAGAAAGTATTGGACTGGAACCCTCAGGGCAGAAGATCAAGGGGAAGGCCACGAGGAACATGGAGAAGAATTAAAGAAGCTGATATACAGAGAAGTGGTAAGACCTGGAATGAGATAAAAAAGTTGGCTCAGGATAGAGAAGGATGGAAACTGTTTGTCTGTGGCCTATACCCTGACCCAGGGTGAAAAAGGCAATGATGATGAATAATAATAATAATAATAATAATAATAATAATAATAATAATAATAATAATAATAATAATAATAATAATAATAATAATAATAATAATACATGGTTTTATAAAGTTTTTATATATCACTTTACCCCGTATCTCAACAAACTGTTTGTGTTTTTTGTCTCCTGACTAAGGCCAAGGGCCGAAACGTTGTTTGTGTTGTGTTGTTCACATCTACTCACTTTATTTTTCTCTCACGTACAAGGATTGCTGGCTTGGCGTTGGGTAATTCTTGCACTCTCTGTTGAACTGTTGAGGCACCCCGGACACCACACGGGAGAATCTCATAATTTCGTCCGCGTAATCACGTGACCAGAAATGTGCACGTCCTTTATTGTACCTATCGATAGAGAATAATGAAATAATTAATCGAGCTTTTATATAGCGCAATATCCACTACACGTGCTCAAAGCGCTTTACAGGGGGTCCCTGGTCAACAGCAACAATTAATATTTAGGACGGGACATGACATGACGCCTGTTAAGCGATATTACAATTATTGCGGACAGAGCTAGAGACTCATTTTACACCTGAGTACGGTGAGAGTAAAAGCCTTTTCCACATAGCCGCACAAACATGTTTTCTCACTCAATCCTAGAGATTTTTGCTACTTTTCAAGATATTAAAACATGAGCATGTACATAGATAGTTTTATTCAACTATCATTAACATGCAAAAACAAAACAAAACTGCGAGGACGAGAGACCATGCGCAATACCATCATGACGTTCTCTCTCTAATAACCTTTCCGCCGGTGATGTCACAGACTATGGGTGACGCCCAATCAAGGGATGCTACTTTTCCGCTAATCTCATTCCCTATAGTCGGTGTTAGGATTGAGTGAGTTAATGTGTACCAAAAGTCTATAACTCAAAGAAAACTTGTCGATATTGATGGTAAAAAAAAAGTAGTCCTGCAGAGCCACCAGGCCCGTGGAGCCGGAGTTTATCCCGGTTTCTATAGCGTGAAACGGACAATAGCAAATTGCTTGCTATCCTTTAGATAAGACGCTTTTCTATTTCAAAGTACTTTCCGCAAGACCAAATCTAATAGACCCAGCGACCCGATCGATATTGGGTGGACAGAGTGGAGGGAGGGTGGGGGGGGGGGGGTTGGGTGGGGGGTTCAGAAAATAATCTCGACTGTATCAAGGATCGACACCGATCCATTTGATTGTGAAGCGAGTGCTCTACCAACTGAGCTATCCGGAACCCCACACTTCGCTGTTGACATCATATATTTTAGTTTGTTGTTGTTGTTTTCTTAAGACCTATGCACTGGAAAAAGTAATAAAACAAAAAATGAGTATGATATCTTCTAAAAAAAATACGACACGTTTCGGGCTCAAAACCATTCCTCAGCTAACAACAGACAATAAAACCATTAATAACAGAAAATGAAGTGAGTAAAAAAGAGCCAGAAGACAATAGAGAATAAAAATTTCGCGGCGATTGGGGGAACTCAGACCTTGACTCATACAAAAACTCAGCCAAGCCGTGAGAGGGACGTTATACATTCGACGCCATCTATCCACCACTCAAAAACAAAACAAGAAAAGTGGTTTCAAACTTAGAGTTTATCCTGATTCCCTCTCCCGACTTCATGAGGTTATGGATTAACGACCAGTTACTCATTTTACACCTGAAATAATGTGAGTAAAGAGCCTTTTCCAAGGACTCTACTATGAGCCGAGTTAGGCTCGAACTCAGGACTTTCCGATCAGAAAGCGAGTGTCATACCGCAAAACCACATATTTAACAGACAGGTTGGATCCGATGGGCCACATAAATATATTATTATTTTATTTTTAATCTTATTTTCAGTTTTCAGAAAAGTCAACTGATGTAAAAAGCCATTTTATTTTCCTTCTCCATTGGGATAAATTTAATTATATAATTCCTATGGGTGAGTATAACACTATTATTGCTGTGTCTGGGGCACGCTTAACAAAGACATCATGTTTTATCTTTCTCAGTTTTTATTGATTTCGTAAAAGCTTAGGATA
Source organism: Berghia stephanieae (assembly GCF_034508935.2). NCBI lineage: Eukaryota > Metazoa > Mollusca > Gastropoda > Nudibranchia > Aeolidiidae > Berghia > Berghia stephanieae. The sequence goes on from NC_088362.1 coordinate 8,165,311, forward strand.
CATTTTATACTTTCTCTTCTTGACAGATTAATCGTCGCAAAATTTTATTGGAAGAGTTAGTTTGCTTTTCTCTCTCTCTCTCTCTCTCTCTCTCTCTCTCTCTCTCTCTCTCTCTCTCTCTCTCTCTCCTTTGTGTGTGTGTGTGTGTGTGTCAGGGGTGGGGGTGGGGAGGGGGGATTATATCTGACGGAGAGGGGGGTATTGTAATTATATCTCTCGGAAATGGGGTTGGGGAAGGAGGAGATTTGTTTGTTCATTTTTTCAGTTTTTAAACTAAGAGCAGGGGTGATGTACCAGTACCAGTAATAGAAATACATAGTAGTAGAAGAAGTACCAGCTGTATTAGTAGCATTACTAATAATAGTAGTAGTATTACAGGTTGTATTATTATTAGTCGTTGTTTTTGTAATTGCACTTGTAATATTTGTAGTATTTGTTGTTGTTATTGTTGTAGTAGTATCAGTAGTGGCAGTAGTAGTTGTAGTAGTAGTAGTAGTAGTAGTAGTAGTAGTAGTAGTAGTAGTAGTAGTAGTAGTAGTAGTAGTAGATGGATATATATATATATATATATATATATATATATATAAAGGACAACTATACTGAATTTATATATATATATATATATATTATATATATATATATATATAATATATCTATATAAAATAATATATATATATATATATATATATATATATATGCGTGTGTGTGTGTGTGTGTGTGTGTGTGTGTGTGTGTGTGTGTGTATGCTCGAATAAATATTGTAGGTTGATCATAATTATATTTGAAATAGTTTATAAATAGTTCCTTTTATTAAAAAAAGTTGAGCACTATAATTTCATGGCTTTTGTTTTTAATATATATATATATATATATATATATATATATATATATATATATATATATATATATATATATATATATATATACTATTTCCAACTGTCAAGGATAGTATTAGATGGTTTTAATTAAAATCCTGTCTCGGCTGTCTAATCTAATCCTACCCACCAAATAGCTGACGACAGATGTTTTATTTACAGTGGAACCCATGTCTAACAGGGACACGGTTTTAACCGAAGTTTTTTTTTCCATCTTTACTTTTGGTAAAATGTATCGGCCATAGCAGAGAAATATTAGGAGCCACTCAAAATCTCCAAATATAATGCATTTGCCCGCATCACAATCAAGTAAACCTACCGCTAAAGGTAATGAAGAGCTTGGTTTGGCCTAGTTCATGAATACTCTCTCTCTCTCTCTCTCTCTCTCTCTCTCTCTCTCTCTCTCTCTCTATCTATCTCTCTCTCTCTCTCTCTCTCACACAGACACATACAACGGTCAGTTTGAAAGTGTGTGTGGTGGAGAGAGAGAGAGAGAGAGAGAGAGAGAGAGAGAGAGAGAGAGAGAGAGAGAGAGAGAGGGGGGGGGGGGGGGAAGAGGAGAAATGGTAATTTTGACCATTTGGGTTATTTCCCTTGAAATTCAGCTATAGCAGGACTCGGATATAACAGTAACAGGGATTTTAGGCTGGTCTCATCAATTCTGTTCTACTGAAATGCCACTGTAAATATATATATATATATTCCTTAATAAATAAATGTCCACACGTACTTTTAAAATCGACAATGTATAGTTAAGCCTATTGTCTTTTTTTGTGCGTGGACAAGATTAAGTCAAATGTGCGTTTATAGGCTACCATTCTCATAAAACTGCATGTTACTGGTTTGTAACAACAAGAGATGAAGTGAGTAGGAAAGTGCCAGAAGACAATAGAGAATAAACATTTTTTCGAGGCGGTGATGGGGGTTTGAACCCGCGACCTTACTGGTACGACAACTCCGCTTGGCCGGTGAAAGCGTGACTCTACCGTATGAGCTTTTCACGATCCCCAAAAAAGATCGTCTCTAACTCACGTCATTATTAGAGCTCTCTCTCTCACCGACTACTTGAGATCGCGGGTCCAACCCACACAACCGCCGCGAAGTTAGATGGCCAGCAATTAAGCTTAATAGCCAATATTCTCACCACAAACATATGACATAGAAACAATTGAGACACTGAGTATGCTCCAGTATGTTACTGGTTTAACTGTTTTATTCTGGTATAATATGTGTTTGGATTGTGGCCAATTGATTAACGCTGAAGCAACTAATTCTCGGTAGGTATTTTATTTAAGAATCGGAACCCCCCCCCCCACCCACCCCCATCTAATAATAACTATTAGATACAGATATTTTACAACGTGAATTTAAAGATTAGATTTTGTGAAAACGAAAAATGGACGTTGCACTCAAACATTGGTATTTGTTTAAAAATCTGAAAGAAATTGTGCTTAATGCAAAGCATCTTTTTAAAATATCAGTGTGTCCATCTAAAAAATGGCTTTATGATCTTTTAGTATGGCACCCGCCTTTGGATAGCTAGGTCACTCTTTTGAGTCTACCTGTCGGTGGAGCAAAGTTGAGTCATTGGAAAAGACCCTTTCCTCATAATCTTACCACACTCAGGTGTAAAATGAGGACCTGATCTGTCGACACACATGTAATATGGCCTTAAAATGTCATGTTTCATCCTATATAAAATGTGTTGCTGTTAGCTTGGGATCCCTTTTAAAGCGCTTTGTGCACATTTAGTAGATATTGCTCTCTTTAAAAGCTTAAATGTTATTATTATTATTATTATTATTATTATTATTATTATTATTATTATTATTATTATTATTATTTTTTTAAAATTTATTTATGTATTTATTTTTTTATTTTTTTTTAGAAATTATTATTATTATATTTTTATTATTATTATTATTATTTATTATTATTATTATTATTATTATTATTATTATTATTATTATATTATTATTATTATTAGTACTTTTATTATATTATTATTATTATTATTATTAATTTTTTATAGCTATATATTTTTTAAAAATCTTAAAACGTTATGATGTATTGTCAATAGTCTGATGTCAAGTAGCCTAGCAACGAGCAGCTTGGTTCTAAACAAAGAAAATCAGTACTTTTTATTCTTCATGCTGGCTCGAACTTTTTCACATGTCATGTGATCAGAATGTATAGAATTCAAAACACGATCAGATTTATAATGTTTTGCTCCTCTTGATACACTTTTACGCTCGTCGGAGAAGTATTTCATGAGGGCGTCCGCCATTGTTCCGATAGTTTAAAGCCAGTTACTAAGTTACCATGCGTCATTACGAGGGAAGTGACGTTACGACTGTTGAAGCGTATTGGGGTGACTTTGCCTCAAGGGGAAACTTTGCTTTTGTGAATTGGGATCATTTTGAATAACCCCAGCTTTGTTGCAGTTATGTTACTAGTTGAAAGACTTGAATTTTTATCAAAGGAAATATCTAATTGCCATAGAACTAAACAATCTCTTATTGGTCCAAAATTCAAGAGGCAACATTTCCCCATCAGGCAAAGTTACCCAGTTGACGGTACAAAGAAAATCAGAATGAGAAAATTGTTGATTGCATAGCAAGGAAAATGACAATTTTCCAATGGTTGGCGGAGAGGGTTAATTAATATAAAAACCTCTCAATAGGGAATGAGATTAGCGGAAGAGTAGCGTCCCTTGATTGGACGTCACCTTACAGAGAGAACGTCAATTTGGTTTTGAAGTGTCTCAAGCCGCTACCACCGGAAGCGAGGACGAGAGACGCATGCGCACAACCAACATGACGTTCTCTCTCCAATCAAGGGACGATACTCTTCCGCTAATCTCATTCCCTATAATGTAGATCTTGGGTGCTGTGACCATAAGTTCATCGCTACATTCAGAGCGTATGCCAAATGATTTCAATCTACAGTGCCTTTTGAAAGTTCATTTCCTTCATTGATTTATACCGAACACCAAGTTTGGATTCCGTTGATAACATAATGTTCTTTGCCGTTTTATTTTTTTCAGGACTGCCTAGAGAGAAACCGACTATGATGAGTATAAGCCTTAAAAATGCAAATAAAATGACAGTATTTCCCATAAATGCCTATCTATCTATCTATCTATCTATCTATCTATCTATCTATCTATCTATCTATCTATCTATCTATCTATCTATCTATCTATCTATCTATCTACCGATCTATCTATTTATCTACCAACCTATAAATCCATCCTCATACAATCAATCAATCAATATATCTATCTATTTATTTATCCATCAATTAATACAATCTATCTATCTATCTATCTATCTATCTATCTATCTATCTATCTATCTATCTATCTATCTATCAGTTTATCAACCTATAAATCCATCTTTATATTAATCAATCATTCAATCAATCAATGAATCGATCTATCTATCTATCCATCAGTTAATCCAATCTATTTATATATTATAGGATGATCCCAAGATTATTAAATTCTCGACGTCTCTCGTTCAAGAATAGCGTCAAGAGGTCATCATAATCTATCTTAATTTTAAATGTAATTTTTTTCTGTCAAAATTTGTAACTGAAAGCCTCAAATCAGTATTATGTAGGTGTGAACAAGGTGCTGAAATTAGGATCTCTGGTAAAAAAAAAGAACTTATAAGCTTTATTAGGGAGAATAAGCACAATTCCATAACCTGGAAAATATCATTTTGTGTTTTTGATCACTTTAGCTTTAAAGTCGCTTTTCTGCATCTGGTTTACTCCGACATAATACTACACTGAGGCGATGAGTCACAAATAAGATTTTAAAAGTCATTGTCCGAAAGAACTAAGTACTCTGCCTTCTCCGTTTCAGACGCAAGCAAGGTTGTACGTCCTTCAGTATTGCCCGTGCTGCTAATTGTAGTTGGCATGGCGTTCTTCAATTGGTATCTTATTTCTTCACAAACTAACGCTTGGATATTTGACGGGATGAGAAGATCCATTCCGTTGGACAGTATCAACAACTCCATCACTTCATCTCAATTATCAATCTTTAATATCTCATCAAATGAGAAGTTAAATTC